>NW_021938235.1:0-26830 GCF_001715985.3 Manacus vitellinus
AACAGGCTTTGGGCATAGCTTGCAGTTACTGTGTGGACCAATTGTCAGAGACTGAAATGGTTAATGATTTATGCATTCTAGGGGACTTTTCAGGCTTTTGACTTGCATGATACCTCTGATGAGCAGTTGGGCCCCTCCCTCCCTCCAGTGCTGACGGTGTGAAGCCCTGAAAAGGCAAGAGCAGAGCTTACAGGCTTTTGACTGTTGATATATCTGATGAGGAATCAGGCCCCTCCCTCCCTCTGCTATGAGATGTTAGGGTTAGGGTTAAGGTTAGCAAAGGTTAGGGTTTAGGTTTTAGGGTTTACAGTTTGGGGTTTAAGGTAGAGTTAAACCATCATTTTCGGGGTATGGGCCCGATAGCTTAATTAGCTGACCTTACTAGAAAATAATATAGAGGGAGTATAGAGGATTTTGATTCCTTTAGTGTAGGTTCGATTCCTACTTTTCTAAAATTAGGAAATGAGAGGATTGGTATACCTCTATGTTTACTTTATCATAGTAACCCTTTTGGATTCAGGTACATTTCCTTGAGTGTCTTAGGTAGGGGGGTAGGCCTGCATAGGAGATAGGAAGGCTGGTATGCCATAGGCATATGTTAGGGGTAAGAAGTTTTTTCAAAGCAAATGTATGAGTTGATCATACCGGAATCGAGGGTAAGAGACGCGGATTCCTAAGAATCCTGCGGAAAGGAGGAGGGTTTTTGTAGCTAAAGTAGGGGAAATGAGTTCTTGAGGGAGATTAAGTGAGCTGGGGTTTAGGAATAGAATGGTTGTGAGTGCATTTATTAGTATAATATTAGCATATTCGGCAAGAAAAAACAAGACGAATGGCCCTGCGGCATATTCTACGTTGAACCCTGAGACTAGCTCAGATTCTCCTTCTGTCAGGTCAAATGGAGCGCGGTTTGTTTCGGCAAGTGTGGAGATACATCGTATTATTGCTAAGGGCCAGGAGGAGAAAATGAGGTAGAGAGGTTCTTGAGTTGTAACTAGGGTATTGACTGTGTAGTTACCACTAAGGATAATTACGGATAGGAGAATAATGGCCAGGGTAACTTCGTAAGAGATAGTTTGTGCGACTGCTCGGAGGGCGCCGATTAAGGCATATTTTGAGTTAGAGGCTCACCCTGATCATAGAATTGAGTAGACTGCCAAGCTAGATAGAGCTAGAAGGAAGAGTATGCCAAGGTTTAGGTCAGTAAGGGGAAAGGGTAGGGGAAGTGGTGTTCAGATTGTAATTGCTGGGAGAAGGGCTAAGATAGGAGTAGATATAAATAAGTAAGGGGATGAAGTTGATGGACGAATTGGTTCTTTAATGAATAGCTTTACTCCATCTGCTATAGGTTGTAAGAGACCAAATGGTCCTACAATATTAGACCCTTTTCGGGCTTGCATATAACTTAGAATCTTACGTTCAACTAGGGTAAGAAATGCTACGGCGATGAGGATGGAGAGAGCATAGGATATTGATATAATAAAGTAAGTGAGGGTTATTGATATAATAAAGTAAGTGAGGGTTAAGTGAATTGTCATGTGGTTTGCGTTGGAGCTAGGGAGAGGATTTGAACCTCTGGGTAAAGGGCTTAAGCCTTCTGCATTTGCCAAGCTCTGCCACGCTAGCGGTCCTTTTCTAGGAGGGGGTTATGGTGGAGCTCTTAGTAATTTAGTTGGGTTCATTACTGGGTGCGAAGACATGTTTGTGGCATAGGCCTTACTTCTTCGATCCTTTCGTACTAGAAGGAGTTGTAACATAGATAGAAACCGACCTGGATTACTGCGGTCTGAACTCAGATCACGTAGGACTGTTAATCGTTGAACAAACGAACCCTTGGTAGCGGTTGCACCACTAGGATGTCCTGATCCAACACCGAGGTCGTAAACCTCCTTGTCGATGTGGGCTCTTGAAGGAGATTGCGCTGTTATCCCTGGGGTAGCTAGGTTCATTACTCAATTATATTGGGTCTGGTTGCTATTAGCACGTTGATGGGTAGTTCTTGGTTAAGATGGATTGTCTGGTATTTGGAGGTTGAGTTTGTCTCCAAGGTCGCCCCAACCAAAAAATGCACACCAGCAAAATCCCGGGGGAGTAGGCCCTGTGGGTGAGTATCGTTTATGGGAGTGGTAGCAGATTTTAAAGTTCCACAGGGTCTTCTTGTCTTATGGGGTTATTCCTGCTTTTGCACGGGAAGATCAATTTCACTGATTATCTGTAGGAGACAGCTAAGACCTCGTTAAGCCATTCATACAAGTCCCGATTTATGGGACAATTGATTGCGCTACCTTTGCACGGTTAGGATACCGCGGCCGTTGAACGAATTGTCACTGGGCAGGCTTCACCTTTAATACTTGGTTTGCTAAAGGCTATGTTTTTGGTAAACAGTTGGGCCTTGGATTTACCTAGTTCCTTTTACAGATTTTAATCATCTTTGGGGGCGCTCCATAGGTGGGTTAACAGAGTTTTGGGTATAAGGTCTTGTTAAGGTTAAAAAATATCCTGTGGATTGTTAATAATGTTATAATGTAAGCTTGCACCATAGAGGGGATCCCTAGTTACTTATTTTAGCATAAATTCTCTTATTTAATATAAGTTGACCTATTGGGGAAGAGGGAGTCATAAGGAAGTTTAGGTGTTTTTAGGTGAGGAGCTTTGACGCATTCTTTAATGGTGGCTGCTTGAAGGCCCACAGTTAAGCTGTAATTGAATTTATCCGCTAGGGGAGAGTGTACTCTTTTTTAAAGGAGCTGTACCTCCTTTAAATAGCCCTTAATTCGCTTCATGTGGGTTGAGTGTAGTCCTGGGAGGTGAATTAAGAGGGAACTAAGATTCATTTCATAGGCAACCAGCTATCACCCAGCTCGATTGGCTTTTCACCACTACTAACGAGTCTTCCCACTCTTTTGCAACAGAGACGGGTTTGCTCAGTAGATAGCTGCTCGTAAGTAGCTCACTTGGGTTTCGGGGAAGCAAGCTTAAATTGGCGTTTTGCTTGGGTAGTTCTCGCTAAATCATGATGCAAAAGGTACAAGGGTTGGTCTTTGCTATTTATTGCTTGGTTTGTCATTACTATTTCATTCTTCCCTTACGGTACATGATCTCTATTGCGTCTTGAGTTTACCTTTCTATCGCCTATACTAGGTTGAGTGAGAGAATGTTTTGATTTAATAGGTAGTATTAACTTGGTTTATATGTAATCTGGTAGAAGAGCTAGAGTTAGGCTTCAAGGTGATCTGATATGGGACAGATATCTTTCAGGTGTAAGCTGAATGCTTTAGTTATAGCTACGTCTTGGTAGACTAAGTGCACCTTCCGGTACACTTACCTTGTTACGACTTGCCTCATCTCTAGTTTAGGGGTTTATTATAAATAAAATTAATCATAGCTTGTGAGGAGGGTGACGGGCGGTATGTACGTGCTTCAGAGCCAGCTTAAAGGAGGCATTATTATCCTGCTTTACTGCTAAATCTGCCTTTTAGGAGTGATTTCACACTCCTTGTCGTGAGGTATTCTATGCTAGAAAATGTAGCCCATTTCTACCATCTCATGAGCTATACCTTGACCTGTCTTATTAGTGGGATGTTGCTGTTGTGCCCACTGTTAAACCCTCAGTTTAGGGGTGGGCTGACGACGGCGGTATATAGGCTGATTTGGCAAGGGATGGTTGGGTGTATCGTGGGTTATCGGTTATAGAACAGGCTCCTCTAGGTGGGTTTGGAGCACCGCCAAGTCCTTAGAGTTTCAAGCGTTTGTGCTCGTAGTTCTCAGGCGGATGCTTAAGTGGTGAAAGCATCAGGATTTAGGGCCAGGCATAGTGGGGTATCTAATCCCAGTTTGTGTCCTGGCTTTCGTGGAGTTTTGTTGATCATGAAGCTAAGATCATTTCTATGGGAGTATTGGATGCATCTTGTGCTTATAACAGCTTGGTTACATTTCAGTCTTAGTTGAAGTGATAATGGAAAACCACTCTTTACGCCGTATAAAGTTAATTTGGGTTTCTTGTGTGACCGCGGTGGCTGGCACAAGATTTACCAACCCTGGTAAGTTGCTTTAACTAAGTCAAGTTTACACTTATTGCTTAATATTAATTACTGCTGAAAACCCGTGGGGGTGTGGCTAGGCAAGGCGTTTTGGGCTACAATTGGAGTGGTGTGCCTGATGCCTGCTCCTGCTGTCTTTTTAAGGTGCTGAGGGCATTTTCACTGGGATGCGGATACTTGCATGTATATATTTGGCAAGAACTAACTGTAAGGTTAGGACTAAGTCTTTTTTGTCCTTGGGTATGTGTAATAGCTGTCTTAACATCTTCAGTGTTATGCTTTATTGTAAGCTACAAGGACTAAGGCTGTTTTAGGCATAGTGATTATTATTGGGGCTTGTTTTAGTTGTAGTGATGGTTGACATTGATTTAGGGTTTGTTTAGTGGTTGGAGAAGTAGTTCAATTGGATAACAAAAATGTGTTGTTGAGAGGTTAGAAGGGTAGAAAGGGGTGGGTTTGTTAAGGTTTTATGTTCTTGTAGTTGAAATTACAACGATGGTTTTTCAGGCCAAAGGTCTTGGATAGAAGCCAAGCAGGAATTGTTATGACGTACTTTTTTAAGTGTTATTTTTAAGTACTATTTTTAAGTGTTAGCTTTATTTTGGGAGGATTAGCAGTTGCTTCTAATCCTTCTCCATACTATGCAGTAGTGGGGTTAGTGTTGGCGTCTATTGTAGGGTGTGGGTGGTTAATGAGTTTGGGGGTGTCTTTTGTATCATTAGTGCTGTTTCTGGTATATTTAGGTGGGATGTTGGTGGTTTTTGTGTATTCGGTCTCATTGGCAGCAGATCCATTCCCTGAAACTTGAGGGGACTGGCAGGTTGTTGGGTACGGTGCTGGGTTAGTTTTAGTGCTGGGGGGTGGGGTGTTTATCGTAGGGCTATCTGAGTTAGAGTGGTTGGGGATGAACACGGTGGATAGTGGGGGTGTTTTATCTGTTCGGTTGGATTTTGAGGGAGCGGCCATGTTTTATTCTTGGGGGGTTGGACAATTTTTAATTGCGGGCTGGGGTCTGTTGCTGACGTTGTTTGTTGTACTAGAACTTGTACGAGGGTTGTCTGGTGGGGCAATTCGGGCGGTTTAAGGTGGTGTGGTTCAGAGAATAGTTTAATGAAAATGCCAGCTTTGGGAGTTGGTGATAAAGGTTGGATTCCTTTTTTTCTGAAGGGTTGGAGAAGTTTGGGACTAACTGTTAAAGGCCTATGTGGGCGGGATATTAGTTAGAGTAGTAGGGGTGATTAATTGGGGAGGTGAGAGGGTGAAAGGAAATGATGGGGTAAATTAAAGTGTAAACAAACAAACAAGCAAATGAGTGATAAAAGGAAATGATGGGGTAAATTAAAGTGTAAACAAACAAACAAGCAAATGAGTGATAAAAGGAAATGATGGGGTAAATTAAAGTGTAAACAAACAAGCAAATGAGTGATAAAAGGAAATGATGGGGTAAATTAAAGTGTAAACAAACAAACAAGCAAACAAACAACAAATGAATGATAAAGGGAAATGATGGGGTAAATTAAAGTATATTAAAAAAATTTAACAAATTGATGATACAAATGTTTTAATTGGAAAATTAGGGGAATGGAAAGTTTGTAAAATTTGAAATTTTTGTTAAAAATTTAAAAAACAAAAATTAATGATGATTAGAGGGAAAGTCCCTAGATCATTGCAAAAAATGACAAAATTTTTGTAATTTTTTGTAATTTTTTGTGAAATTGACGACAAAAAATATGTCTGGCGTGCATTAATTAAACTGCAACTTGATGAGAGACGTAATGGAAAAACCAAGCCAACAGCACGTGACAGTGCATCAGTACAACAGTATGAGACCGAATAGCACACTTGGAAACCATATCATTAATTTTCACGCGAAAGTGAGAAAACCGCTCGCCGACCATAAGGGGTACATGTCAACCATATATGGGAGCCCCCTGGCGGAGCACTCTGAAGGGCTTATTGAGATCTACCCAAAAAAAAAACCCCAAAAGTTTAGAAGAGAGAAAATGCCGCGATCACGAGGTCCAGGTTGGCCGAGCATCCCCAACCATTAGTAACGGAGCGCAAGCTTAGGAAAATTAAGCAAGTTATGGCCCTGACCAAGGAACCAGAGGCGACAAAGAGCAAGTTATGAGAGTGGGTTATTGGTGGAGAGGGAAAGAATACACCTGAAGCTGGACATGATAAACATTACTAATGCCGGGTTGCTGGTTTCTCGTGAGGAGTACGACTAATAAATAACCCAGCACTTCTTGGTTGGTACATAGAGCAAGGTTAAGTGGTGAGTGGTCCATGGGCCATGGATTCTAGGTCCTGTGACGTTCCTCGTATTGAGGGGGATTTTATGCGAAAACTGGCGATTCTAGGTTTTAGTTCGGTTAGCGGTATTATTCCTATAACATGACATGTTATGTCCTTGTGTGGGAATGTGCCTAGGTCTGTTGATGACAAGTTTTGGACTGTATGGGAGATAGTATGAAATATTTGGATGGTCTTGCAATAATAGTATGTCAGATTTTCCTACATGCATGTTATGTCTAATGTGGTGGAGGATGCTATGCAAAGTAATACATACCATAGGGTATGGGGGGAGGGGGGGGCCCCTCCCCTTGATGTACGTGTTGATTGGAAAGTTAGGGGGTGTTTGGGTATTTTTTGGAAAACTCTAAGAAGGGGGTAGCCTTCAGTCTTTGGTTTACAAGACCAACGTTTTTTATAAACTATTAGAGTAGTTAGAGGTTGTGTATCTTATTTTCTAGGAGGTTGGTGATGGGAAATAAGATGAGAATGATTGTGAAGTACGTAGTTGAGGCAAGTTGTCCGATGACAATAAATGAATGTTCGACTGGTTGGCTACCGATTCATGTAAGGATTAAAAGATTTGTTACTAGGATTCAGAATAGAAGTTGGGAGAGAGGTCGGAAGGTCATAGTTCGTTGCTTTGACATGTGGAGGAATGGGGCTAGAAATAGGATTAAGACGGAGGCGGCTAGGGCTAGGACTCCTCCTAATTTGTTGGGGATTGATTGTAGGATAGCATATGCAAATAGGAAGTACCACTCAGGTTTGATGTGGGGAGGTGTTACTAATGGGTTTGCGGGTGTAAAATTTTCTGGATCTCCTAGGAGGTTAGGTGAGAATATGGCAAGTGTTATTAGAGGAATGAGGAGGAACAAAAGGCCTAGAATATCTTTTATTGAGAAATAGGGGTGGAATGGGATTTTGTCGCAGTCTGAATAAATACCTAGGGGGTTGTTTGAGCCTGTTTCGTGTAAGAAAGTTAAGTGGATGAGGGTGAGACCTGCAATTAAGAATGGGAGGAGGAAGTGGAGGGCAAAGAACCGGGTAAGTGTAGGGTTGTCAACTGAGAATCCTCCTCAAGCTCATTCTACAAGTGTTTGGCCAATGTAAGGAATTGCTGAGAATAGGTTAGTAATTACTGTAGCGCCTCAGAATGATATTTGGCCTCATGGGAGGACATATCCTACGAAGGCAGTTGCTATTAGAGTTAAGAGGAGAATACTCCTGTGTTTCAGGTTTCTTTATATAGGTAGGAACCATAGTAGAATCCTCGTCCAATGTGTAGGTAAATGCATATGAAGAAGAAGGAGGCGCCGTTTGCATGGAGGTTTTGGATTAGTCAGCCGAATTGAACATTTCGGCATGTATGGGCGACGGACGTGAATGCCAGGGTGATATCCGCTGTATAATGTATTGCTAGTAGGAGGCCAGCGGTGATTTGGATTGTTAGACAGATGCCAAGAAGAGATCCAAAGTTTCATCAGGCGGAAATGTTTGGTGGTGTTGGGAGGTCAATTAAAGAATTGTTGATTATTTTTAGAAGGGGGTGATGTTTTCGTAAGTTAGGGGCCATTAATTCTTAGTTCTGTGTAAATAAGATTATAATTAAGATAGATAGAGCGAAGGATCCTAGGTGGGTTTTGATTAGTCCGGAGTGTAGAGTAGTTGAGATTTTGGATACTTTGAGTTGAAGGGTCGCTAGTCCTTCTGGGCCTATTTTTTTATATCAGGAGAGGTCGATTAAATGGGATGCAATGTTCTGGCCGTTGTTTAGGAGTTTAGTAGAGCTGAGGAGGTGTATAAGGGGGTTAAAATATCCTAGAGTGCTGGAGAAGTTTATAGTGATATTTTGTTTGGGGGCAGAGAAGGTATGTGTGAGTTTTGATAGTTCTAATGCCAGAATGATGCCTAATGTTGTAATAATGATAGCAGTGGTTTTTATGACCAGTGGTATGGTTATAGGAGGGGTTTTTGTAGGGGAAATATAAGAGGTAATTAATAGACCAGCTATAATACTTCCGAGAGCCAGACGAGTAATTGGGTTTGTGGCTGCTGGGTTGTTTTCATTGATGGGAGTAATGGAGGGAATCCGGGTGTAGTCAGTTTGTACTAGTAGGGCTATACGTAGGCTGTAAGTTGCAGTAAAAGCTGTAGCTACGAGGGTTAGGAGGAGTGCTCAGGTGTTTAGATAGGAGGTGTTAAGACTTTGGATAATGAGATCTTTTGAGTAAAACCCTGCTAAAAATGGTGTTCCTATGAGAGCTAAATTTCCGATTGTCAGGCATGAGGTAGTTGTAGGGAGTAGTTTCTGTAATCCTCCTATTTTTCGAATGTCTTGTTCACCGTTAAGGCTGTGAATGATAGACCCAGAGCAAAGGAAGAGTATGGTTTTAAAGAATGCATGCGTAGAGATGTGTAGGAAGGCTAGTTGAGGTAGATTTAGGCCAATAGTGACTATTATTAGTCCTAGTTGGCTGGATGTAGAGAAAGCAATAATTTTTTTGATGTCGTTTTGGGTAAGAGTGCATGTAGCAGCAAATAGGGTGGATAGGGCACCTATACAAAGGCACATAGTTAGGGCAATTTGGTTGTTACATAATATGTGGTGAGTGCGAATAAGTAAGAAGATTCCAGCAACTACTATTGTGCTGGAATGGAGTAGGGCAGATACAGTGGGTGGCCCTTCTATAGCTGCTGGGAGTCATGGATGCAGGCCAAATTGGGCGGATTTACCTGTGGCGGCTAGGATGAGCCCTAAGAGAGGGAGAAGGGATATTTGGGTTGGGGAGGATTGCTGTTGAATTTCTCAAGTGTTTATTGAGGATGCTAGTCATGCTATGCAGAGGATTAGTCCAATATCCCCAATACGGTTGTAAAGTACGGCTTGAAGTGCAGCGGTGTTGGCTTCTGCTCGACCGTGTCACCATCCAATCAGGAGGAAGGATATAATTCCGACTCCCTCTCAGCCGATAAATAAGAGGAATATGGTATTAGCGATGATTAAGATGAGTATTGCAATGAGAAAGATTAGAAGGTAAAGAGAGAATTTTGTGGTGTGGGGTTCTGAGGCTATATATCATGTTGTAAATTGAAGAATAGATGATGTTACGAATAGTGCAATAGGAAAAAACGTTAAGGAGTATTGGTCTATTTTAAGGCTAAAAGGGATTTTGAAGTTCGCAATAAATTTTCATTCTCAATAGAAAGTGGTATTTTCCATATTTAAGTAAATGGAGAGGATTATGGGAATTAAACTAACTATGAAGGAAGTTTTAACAGTGTGTATGATGGTTGTTGGAGAGTTTAGATAGCTTTTGGATAGGAGGGGGAGTAGGATGGGTATAGAGAGGGTAGCCAGGGTCCAGAATATAGAGGTGTTGAGGATTAATGGGAAGTCCATTACTTTTACTTGGACTTGCACCAAGATGAATGGCTCCTAAGACCAGTGGATTGCTATTATCCTTTAAAAGTAAGGGGGCTGAGGTCTTAGGCTCAGATGCAAGAGTTAGCAGTTCTTGTTGGTTAAACCTCCCCTCGGCAGGCAAGAAGAGTTTAACTTCTATTTTTAGGATCACAGTCTAATGTTTGGTTTAAAACTATGCTTGCATGTGGGAATTCCTGAGATTAGCTCTGGTTTTAGGATGAGGAGGAGGGAGGGTAGGATATGAAGTGTTATAAGGAGATGTTCTGGTGTGTTTGAATTTTGAGTGGTTGTAATATAGGTTGGAGTTGGACCTCGTTGGGTTATAAGGAGTATGTAGAGGGTATAGGCTGCAGTTAGTAGAGTTGCGTCTCCGGTTAGGATAATGGTGAAGGTGGATCAGTTGAAGAGTGCAATTATGATAGTTAATTCAGCTATCAGGTTAGTGGTATGTTTGTTAGGTTGGGAAGGGCTATGTTTGTTAGGTTGGCTAGGAGCCATCAGATTCCTGTTAGAGGTAAAAGGGGTTGTAGGCCTCGTGTTAGAAGGAGAGTACGACTATGTATGCGTTCATAGTTTGTATTAGCTAGGCAAAATAGTATGGAAGAGGTGAGTCCATGTGAAATCATTAGGATTATGGTCCCTGAAAAGGATCAGTGGGTTTGGATTATTGTTGCGGCAATGACTAGACCTATGTGGCTTACTGAGGAGTAGGCGATTAATGACTTAAGGTCAATTTGGCATAGGCAGATGGAGCTTGTCATTAGTGCCCCTCATAAGGCTAGGGTTAAAAATGGGTAGTAGAGGTAGTCTAATAGGGAGTTTGTAATTATTGAGGTACGCATAATGCCGTATCCCCCAAGTTTGAGGAGGAGCGCAGCTAGGAGTATAGATCCTGCGATTGGTGCCTCTACGTGGGCTTTTGGGAGTCACAGGTGTAGTCCGTAAAGGGGAGCTTTCACTATGAAAGCGAGCAATAGGGCTAGACTTGATATGACGCCTGTTCAGGAGTTTGTAAGAGATGAGTGTGAAAGTTTTATTATAGTGATGTGTATAGTTCCTGTTTGAGTGTGAAGATAGAGGATCACTACTAATAGGGGAAGAGAACTAATTAGTGTCTAAAATAAGAGGTAGATTCCAGCACTTAAACGTTCTGGTTGGCTACCCCATCGTGTGATTAGAATTAGGGTAGGGATTAGGGTAGCTTCGAATGTGATATAAAATAATATCAGTTCTAAGGCTGAGAAGGTCAAGATAATGAATGGTTGGGTGAGGATTATGGTTATGGTAAAAATATATTTTCGTGTGGGAGGTTCTTGTTGAAGGTGATTTTGGCTTGCCAGGATTATAAGAGGTAGAAGTCAACAAGATAGAACTAATAAGGGGGATGAAATTTGATCAGTTCCAAGTCATGGTGATAGGTTTTTGCCAGGGTAATAGGTTGAAGGAAGTCATTGTAAGCTAGCGGTTGCAATTAAGAGGCTGTGCGAGGTGACATTGAGTCATAGGAATTTTGGAGGAGATAGGAGGGTCATGGGGAGTAATATGATTGTAGGGAGAATAATTTTTAACATTGTAGAAGGTTTAGATTGTGTAAATGATCCGATCCGTGAGTTCGGGTGGAAGCTACTAGGACTGCTAGACCGGCGCCTGCTTCACAGGCTGAGAATGCTAACATAAGAATGGGCATTAAGGTGGGGGATGTTGTTTGGGTTTGAATAGGTCATATGGAGAGGGCAATGTATATTGATAGTATACTTTCTAAGCATAGCAGGGCAGAAATTAGGTGTATTCGGTGAAAGGCTAGTCCTAGACTACTTAGGGTGAAGGCAGAGTAGAAGCTTAAATGCAGAAAGGTCATTGAGAAAGTCACAGGGTAGGACTGTGGTTTGTTGAGCCGAAATCAACTGTCTTTGCTAGACTAACTTTCTGAAGTTATTCTGCTCATTCTAGGCCCCCTTGAATTCATTCATAAATTAGCCCTAGTGCGAGGAGGAGAATGACTGTGGAGGTTCATGTTAGGGTAGTGAGGGGGAGAGGAGTTGAGTAGCCCATGGGAGGGGCAGTAGGAGGGCAATTTCTAGGTCAAACAAGAGGAATAAGATTGCGACAAGGAAGAATCGGATTGAAAATGGGAGGTGGGCAGAGCCCAGTGGGTCAAAGCCACATTCGTATGGGGATAATTTTTCTGAATCTGGATTTATTTGAGCTAATCAAAGGTTTAGTGAAGATAATACATAGTGAAAGAGAAATTGTGAATATAAAGAGGATGATGTTAATTGCCTTTCTCTGGTTTTGATCCAGATTTTAGAGATTGGAAGTCAATTGTAATTAATATACTAGAAGGGCAAGATCCTCATCAATAGATTGTTATGTAGAGGAACAGTCAGATAATGTCAACAAAATGTCAGTATCAGGCCGCTACTTCAAAGCCAAAGTGGTGGTTGGATGTGAAGTGGAATTTTATGAGGCGGAGGAGGCAAATCAAGAGGAAGGAGGATCCAATGATTACGTGGAGACCATGAAATCCTGTGGCAACAAAAAAGGTTGATCCATAGACTCCGTCGGCAATTGAGAATGGGGCTTCATAATATTCTATTGCTTGAAGTGCTGTAAAGTAGAATCCTAATAGGACGGTTATAAGTAGGGCTTGGGTAGCTTGGTTCCGATTGGCCTCTGTGATGCTGTGATGCGCTCATGTAACAGTGACTCCTGAGGCTAGGAGGATAGCAGTATTTAGTAGGGGGACTTCTATTGGATTGAGAGCTTTGATTCCTATAGGAGGTCATTGTCCTCCGAGTTCTGGAGTGGGGACTAAGCTGGAGTGGAAGAATGCTCAGAAGAATCCTAGGAAGAAGAATGCTTTGGGTGTAATAAATAAAATTATTCCGTAACGTAAGCCCTTTTGGACTGTAGGGGTATGGCGGCCTTGGAATGTGCTTTCTCGTACGATGTCACGTCATCATTGGAGTATCACTAGGATTATAGAGAGTAGGCCTAGGAGTAAGAGTTGGATAGAGTTGTGGTGAAATCATATGGCTAACCGAGGTAGTGAGGAGGGCGGCTGCTGCTCCAAAAATGGGTCAAGGGCTTGGGTCTACTATGTGAAATGAGTGGGCTTGATGTGTCATTAAGGGTTAAATGTTTTCTTGTAAGTAAAGGCTTAGAAGAAGTACAAAGACATACGCTTGGATTATTGCCCCGGCCACTTCTAGAATTGTTAAGAGGAGTAGAATTGTTCTAGTTAGAAGGGACACGGTAGGTATAATGGGAAGGAGGACGGTAGTGGCTATTGAAATGAGTTGGATGAGCAGGTGTCCTGCTGTGAGGTTGGCTGTGAGGCGAACTCCTAAGGCTAAAGGGTGAATGAGAAGGCTTGTTGTTTCAATTCTGATGAGGGCAGGAATTAGAGGTGTTGGGGTGCCTTCTGGTAGGAGGTATCCAAGGGAAGCTGAAGGTTGGTTTCGTAGACCTGTTAGCAGGGTGGCAAGTCATAGAGGGAAGGCGAGGGCTAGGTTTATTGATAGTTGGGTAGTAGGTGTGAATGTGTAAGGTAGGAGGCCTAATAGGTTAATTGTTAGAAGTATAATTATGAGTGATGATAGGATTAGGGCTCATTTATGGCCTTTTTTGTTTAATGGGGTTATTAGTTGTTTTGTGATTAAATGGAGAAATCAGAGTTGAAGAGTTGAAAGACGATTTGTAACTCATCGATTGCCAGGAGAAGGAAGTAATAGGGTTGGGAATAACAGCGAGATGAGGATAAGGGGGATTCCGAGGAGGGTTGGGCTTATGAATTGATCAAAGAAGCTTAGGTTCATGGTCAGTTTCAGGAATGGGTTTTTATAGTGGGTAGTGTTTTGTTGGAGGGTGAGTTAGTTGGGGTAAATAGTAAGAGTTTAGGTTGAAGGATAAGAGAAAAAGTGAATCATGAAGTTAGTATGATAAAAAGTCAAGGTGCGGGGTTTAGTTGGGGCGTGTCATTAAGGAGGGTGAATAATCCTCTTTCTCTAGCTTAAAAGGCTAGTGCTGGTTCATAGCTTCTTAATGATTAGGATGTTAGAAGTGAAGATCAGTTTTCGAAGTGTGTTAGAGGGGCTGATTCTACTACGATAGGTATGAAGCTGTGGTTGGCTCCACAGATTTCTGAGCACTGACCGTAGAAGATTCCAGGACGGGTTGTGATAAAGGAAGTTTGGTTCAGTCGTCCTGGAATTGCATCGGTTTTTACACCAAGGCTAGGAACAGCTCAGGAGTGGAGAACGTCATCAGCTGTAACAATAATTCGAATCAGGGATTCTATTGGAATGACGATGCGGTTATCAACTTCTAGGAGGCGGAAATGACCGAGTGGTAGATCCATAGTTGGTAGTATGTAAGAGTCAAAAGATAAATCTTTAAAGTCTGTATATTCGTAGGATCAGTATCATTGGTGGCCAATAGCTTTGAGGGTGAGGTCAGGCTCATCGATTTCGTCTATCATGTAGAGGATTTGAAGGGATGGGAGGCTAGTATAATTAGGACAATGGCAGGTAAGATTGTTCAGACAAGTTCTACTTCTTGTGCGTCGACGGTGTTGGAGGATAGGTTTTCTATAAGTATAAGAGCTAGTAAATACAGGACTAGGCTACAAATGGCTAGTGCGACTATTAGGGCGTGGTCATGAAATTCAATAAGTTCTTCTATAATAGGGGATGAAGCGCCTTGAAAACCAAATTGAGAGTGGTTGGCCATGGAGTTGGGATGGGATGTACTGAGTTTTCACCTGTGATTTAGTCTTGACAAGACTATGTAATGATTTTACTAACAACCCATAAGAAAGAAGCATGAGTGGTTTGATGCGGTTGGCTTGAAACCAGCTTATGAGGGTTCGATTCCTTCCTTTCTTGTACTTGGACAAAAGCTGGTTCTTCAAAGGTATGGTAGGGAGGAGGGCAGCCGTGAATTCATTCAATGTTTGTGGAGGTAAGTTCTGGTTGCACTCCTTTCCGTTTGGATGCGAAGGCTTCTCAGATAATGAACATTAGTATAATTACAGCTACTATGGAGATGAGGGAGCCGATGGAGGATAGGGTGTTTCATAGGGTATAAGCATCTGGGTAGTCTGAGTATCGTCGTGGTATACCAGCTAGGTCTAGGAAATGTTGTGGGAAGAATGTTAGGTTGACTCCAAAGAATATTACTCCAAAGTGGGCTTTAGCTCATGTAGAGTGAAGGGTGTAGCCAGTGAACAGTGGGAATCAATGTGTGAAGCCAGCTAAAATGGCGAATACTGCCCCCATAGATAATACATAGTGGAAATGTGCAACTACGTAGTAGGTGTCGTGCAGGGCCATGTCTAGGGAGGAGTTGGCAAGAACGATGCCTGTTAGTCCACCAATGGTGAAGAGGAAAATAAAGCCTAGGGCTCATAGTATGGGCGGGTCTCATTTGATTGTTCCACCGTGTAGGGTTGCTAGTCAGCTGAAGACTTTAATGCCAGTGGGGATTGCAATATTATGGTGACGGATGTGAATTAAGCTCGGGTATCTACGTCCATTCCAACTGTAAATATGTGGTGAGCTCATACGATAAAGCCCAAGAAACCAATGGATAATATGGCTCAGACTATGCCTATGTAGCCAAAGGGTTCTTTTTTACCGGCGTAGTAGGCTACAACATGGGAAATAATTCCGAATCCTGGTAGGATAAGGATGTAGACTTCTGGATGGCCAAAAAGCAGAATAAGTGTTGATATAAAATTGGGTCTCCGCCTCCTGCGGGGTCAAAGAATGTAGTGTTTAGGTTTCGATCTGTTAGAAGCATTGTAATACCAGCAGCGAGGACTGGTAGGGAGAGGAGAAGTAGAACTGCAGTAATTAGGACGGATCAAACGAATAGAGGGGTTTGGTATTGTGAGAGAGCAGGTGGTTTTATATTGATTGCTGTGGTGATAAAGTTGATTGCCCCAAGGATGGATGAGACACCTGCCAGGTGAAGGGAGAAGATGGCAAGGTCTACTGATGCACCGGCGTGGGCTAGATTTCTGACTAGGGGTGGGTATACTGTTCATCCTGTTCCAACCCCGGCTTCTACTGTAGAAGATGCTAGAAGAAGTAGGAAGGATGGAGGAAGTAGTCAGAAGCTCATGTTATTTATTCGTGGAAATGCTATGTCGGGGGCACCAATTATTAATGGGACTAATCAGTTACCAAACCCTCCGATTATAATAGGCATTACTATAAAGAAAATTATAACGAAGGCATGTGCGGTGACGATTACATTGTAAATTTGGTCATCGCCTAAAAGGGGGCCTGGCTGTCCTAGTTCTGCTCGAATGAGGAGACTAAGGGCTGTGCCGATTATACCAGCTCATGCGCCAAAAATAAGGTAAAGTGTGCCGATATCTTTGTGGTTAGTGGAAAATAGTCAACGGTTGATGAAAGTCATAGGTAAGATGGCTGAGTGTAGAAGCGTTAGGCTGTAGTCTTTTTTACAGAGGTTTGATTCCTCTTCTTATCGATTCTGTAGTGAAGTTCATGTTGAGTTGCAAGTTCATTGATGTGCATTAAACATGCGCCGGGATCTAGTAGACAGAAGCCTGTTGGTTGGGGCATTTAGCTGTTAACTAAAATTTTATGGGATCAAAGCCCATCTGTCTAGGGGGAGGTTCTAGCTTAAAGCATCTGAGTTGCATTCAGGAGATGCAGGTTAGTATCCTGTGTACCTTAACAGAAACTAAGAGGGATTAGCCCTTGTTTAAGGCTTTGAAGGCCTTCGGTTTAAATAACCTAAGTTTCTAAGGGATTGCGAGTACTATGGGAGATAGTGGTAGGAGTATAATTGATAAGGAGGTAAAGGTTGTGGTTAGGGTGTTAGTTGGTTTGTTAGTTTGTCATTGTTTTATGTAGTTAGTGAAGTTTGGGGGTAGTGTGACGGTTGCACAGTAGGCGAGTCGTAGGTAGAAGAAAAGTCCAAGTAAAGAGAGTAGGGTAATAGCTGTGGCTACTACTGTTAGTTCTTGCTTTGTGAGCTCTTGAATAATTAACCATTTGGGTAGGAATCCCGTTAGGGGAGGAAGACCTGCAAGGGAGAGGAGAGTGAGCATAAGGATTGTGGTCAGTGATGGAATTTTGGTTCATGTGGATATAACAGTGGATAGTTTTAGGGTATTGGTTGTGTTAAGGATGAAGAAGATGGCGGAAGTTGTTCCAGTATATAGATAGAACGTAATTAAAGTCAGATTGGGGTTATAGTTGAGAATAACAGTTATTCATCCTAGGTGTGCGATAGATGAGAAATAAAGAGATTTTCTCTCTACTTCCTGTCAGCAGCGATACCTGGCCACTTCATGGGAAGCAGGGCTTCACCACACAGAGAAGCCGCTCAGAAGGCATGTATTGTAAAAAAATGGATTTTCCCCCTTTCCTGTTCCTTTCCTGAGCTCTTGTAGCTGAGTTGACGCCATATATTCTGCAATGTCCCTTTGGTCCATTTGGCTCAACTGACCTGTCTGTATCGCCTCCCATGATCTTGCCCACGATTCAGGGGACGAAGCTGACAATGCAGATGCTGCACCAGCCCTGCTCAGCAGTTGCCAAAGCACTGGTGTGATTAACCCCTTTGTAGCTCCCAATGCAAAGCACAGCACTGTGACGCCTGCAGTGAGAAAATGAACTCCAGCTCAGACAGACCCAACACATGTGGGATTCTGAAATGTCTCAGGGTTCCACGATGCCCCTCTCAGACCTGGCAGTAGAAAAATAAATCAAAAAATTGAGAAGAAATCATCTTAAAGTCATGCTAAGCCTGTCTTCTACAGTCCAGAATCTATATATGTGTGACTGCAGATACTTGGGATGAGGGTAGATGCTCAGAGGAATTCATGGGTTTGATCTAGGAAACCTGTCCCAAAGTTTTCACTGCCTTTTCCTCCTTGGACATTTCCTGATGCCCGGAGGAAGCTCATGCCCAACAGCTGCAGGCGACCCTTGTATAACAAGGAATGAATGATGCTCCTCGTGCGGTGGTGAGACAAAGAGAAGTTTATTCAAAATTCCCACTCTTAAATCCCTGCGTACCATGTGACTTCTTCAGCCAATAGAGTTATATGTGACTGCGCATGTCCCCTCGGGCCCATCGCCCTGGCACATCCCCTGTGCATCCAGACACGCCTCCCACATATCCCCTCTCTCTAATATCTTAAAGAAGTCACAAAAAGCAGTGCAAAAAACAGTGCAAACAACCAGAACATTGTAAACTACCAAGCTTCGCAGCGACCCAGCGCATTGCTTCGCTTAGCTTCTTAACTCTAATATAAACCTTTTAAAACCTTATATTCCTATAGGGTAGTGCAACTTGGATAATTATTTTATTAACTTGGGGCCTTTAGCCCAACTGTGTGTAAACTATAACTTTTATTAATCTGAGGGTTTTTTAATAACTGGGGATTTCAAACTTTATTCAAGAAACAGGGTAAGCATATCAAAACTCAATTCTTTCAAGGTGACCTTGTGGTGTAGGTAATGTGGTCTTGTGAGGTATTCTGTGTTTTTATGTTTTCCAGTCACACAACTCTCTTATTCATTCACTCATCTCACACACGACGGCCGTCATCATTCACGCATACACATACACACACCAATATTTGCAGTTTGCTTGTCACCACATTGGTCATTAATATAAACTGAAACATAACATAACTGTTTTTAAACTCCTGAGTTATCTGGTTCCTGCAGCTGTGATTGTGTATCCAAATAGGGCTTTACACACCTGGAGGGAATCCACTTCAGTTCTTTTCCTGTTGCCACACAAGCGTAACCTCTCCCCCAAGTCAGAAGATCTAAAGGTCCTGTCCATTGTCCCGAGATCAAATCTTTTACCATGACTAATGGCCTGGGAGAGGCAAACGCCTGAGATTTGTGCTGCTTCTCATATCTGCTTCTTTCAGCACTGTCACAATTTAAAAAATTGATAACATATGTGGCTTTCCACAAACGTTCTTGCGGACTGTATAGCTTCTCCCCCCCTCTTTGTTTTATTAGCATCTCTTTCAGTGTGCGGTGTGCCTTTCTACAATTGCTTGTCCCGTAGGTGAGTGTGGAATTCCTGTAATATGTGAAATTCCCCATTCTGATAGGAAATTCCTTACCTTTTCAGAGACGTATGCTGGTCCGTTATCGGTCTTAATCTGTTGTGGAGTGCCAAGGGTAGCAAAACAGCTTAGCCAGTGTCTTATTACATCCTTGGCTTTCTCACCTGTGTGTGCTGTAGCAGTGATGTACTGTGAATGTGTGTCTACAGTTACATGTACATATTTCAAGGGGCCAAATTCTGGGATGTGTGTAACATCTGTTTGCCATATCTGATTGGATATTAACCCTCTGGGGTTAACACCTTCCTGAGATGGCATGGGGGTAATTTTTTGACAGTCTGGACAAGTCAATATGATATCTCGGGCCTGATTGATAGTAATTTTGAATTGTCTCTTTAGAGAGCGTGCATTCTGGTGGAAAAATGAATGGGACAATTTTGCTTGCTCAAGGGTCCTAGGTACTGTGTTGAACATTGCTGCTTTGTCAGCTTCTCGGTTCCCTTCAGCTATTGGCCCTGGCATGTCAGTGTGAGACCTGATGTGCATTATATAAAAATCAAACCTTCTGTGATTGACAAGGAACCAAATACAACGCATTTCAAACAACAAATGAGGGTTAGAAACATCCCGAAGAAATGAACATTCTAGACGTGAAACTAGCCCTGCAGCATAACAAGAATCAGTGACAATATTAACAGGTTGTTCAGAAAACTTTTCCAAGGCAATACGAATGGCAGCCAGTTCCAGAACCTGCACAGAGCATTGGTTCATGGTCTGTACTTTTTGTTCCCATTGTCCGGTATCAGGATTTATCCAAGTCACTGCAGCTTTCTGTGATCGCCCAGATGCATCTGTAAAAACTGTGAGGCCTTTTACTGGCTCACTTCTGCATCTAGTCGTGGTTCTTAAAGGCAAATTACCGATTTCTGCCCAAAGTTTGTGCTTAGGGAGATTAACTGAAATGTTACCATCAAAACCTGCTAAGGCAGCTTGGAACTCGGTGTCCTCAGCTAGCATCCAAGCTAAATTGTCCTTCGTGGCTGGAATGTAGATGACCGCTGGATCCCTTCCATCTAGTTCCTGTAATCGAACTCTGCCTTTAATAACAAGCTTAGCAAACATTTCATTAATTGTCCATACAGTTTTAGGTGGGGTGTGGGGCAGAAATAGCCATTCTAGAACCAGCAGTGGGTCCTTTTCAGTCTGGTCCCACTGGAATAAGACTGCAAATGGCTGGTACCTGCTGGGAATTAAGGCCAGGCAGATTTGCAGTTCAGGATCTCTCCTTCTGCTCTGCCTAGATTCGATCGCCTTGGCACAGATGTCTAACGCCTGTTTGGCCTCTGCTGTCAGAGCCCTATTAGACGTCAGATCAGAGTCCCCCTTTAGTAACACAAAGAGAGGGTGTAGCTCCTCTGTGGTTAAGCCTAGAACAGGCCTTAACCAATTAATAGCTCCCAGGAGTTTTTGCAACTCATGTAAGGTTAAAGTGTCTTTTACCTCGAGCTGCAGCGGCTGTGGGGAAATCTGTTGTTGCGTGATTCTCCATCCAAGATAGCTCCAGGGCTGCGATCGCTGGATTTTCTCTTCTGCAACCTGTAAGCCTGCTTCTTGGACAGCATCAGTTAAAGCAGTAACAACAATTTGCAGTTCATTTTCTGTGGCCATGCTTATTAAAATATCATCCATGTATTGGTAGATTATTGCAGAGGGAAAACGTTTTCTGACGGGTTGAATAGCATTTGCAACTACTGTTTGGCATATGGTTGGACTGTTCTTCATCCCCTGAGGGAGAACAACCCAGTGATACCTTTGCATAGGCTGTGAGTTGTTTAATGCTGGAATAGAAAATGCAAACCTTGGGGCATCCTCGGGGTGCAGGAATATGGTGAAAAAGCAGTCCTTTAAATCAATTATTGTCAGAGGCCAGTTCGCTGGGAGCATAGCAGGTGAGGGTAATCCTGGTTGCAATGCCCCCATAGACTCAATGACTGCGTTTACTGCTCTGAGATCCTGAATCATCCTCCATTTGCCAGTTTTTTTGGGAATGCAAAATACAGGAGTGTTCCAGGGACTATTTGTTGGCACAATGTGTCCTGCTTCCAATTGTTCCTCTACAAACATCTTTAAATGTTCAAGCCTTTCTTTTTTCATGGGCCATTGGTCTACCCAGACCGGCTGGTCACTTTTCCAGACCAGCTTAATCGGTGCTTGGGACGGCTGACCAATGGCCCCTATTGAAAAACCTGGTTGCTTGCAGGAGGAATTTGCATTACTGTGCCAAACTGGGAAAGTATATCACGTCCCCACAGAGAGCAAGGGATTGGGGCTATGAATGGAGCTACCTTTGCTACTTGCCCCTCTGGTCCCAAGACAGTGAGTACTTGAGCACTCTGTCTGGGTCTTTGTGTGCCTCCCACCCCTTGAATGGTTGCAGCTGGGCAAACAGTAGGCCAGTCAAGTGGCCATTCGGAGTCCTTTATGATGGAAACATCGGCTCCCGAATCCAAAAGGCCTGTAAATCGGTGCCCATTAACCTGGCACGTCATGAGCGGCTGTGCTGCTGTGATGGCTGCTGCCCAGTAAACTTGTGGTTGTCCCGTGTTGCCAAAGGCCCCTGAACCCCGCTCCCTCCCCCCCTCCCCTGCAGGCGACGTACTGTAGAAGGGGATTAACTGAGCAAGCTTCTGTCCTTTCGGGATGAAGCAGGGGGGTGAAGGGGTCCATGCCATTATCAGAATCTCGCTATGAGAATCCGAGTTTATTACACCTGGCAGCACAAACAAACCCATTCTGGTGGTAGAGGACCTTCCAATCAGCAGTGCATGTACCCCTGGATTAAGGGGACCCCGATGTCCAGTCGGGATTAGCACCACCTCAGTGGAAGTTATGAGGACTGTGTCCCTGTTGGATAAGTCCAGCCCAGCGCTGGCTGATGTGGCGGGGCACAGATCGCTGGCTGGGGTGCAGGGGCACAGAGCGCTGGCTGAGCTGGGGGGGCACAAATCGCCAGCCTGTTCCCCTGTGTCGCATGTGATTGCTATACCGGGGCGTGCGACAGCGCCCCTCGCCTCCAGTTTTTTGGCATCCTCCTTGCTTTGGGTTGCTTTCGAGGTGCCAGTGCTAGAGGTTTCTGAGGGCAGTCCCTTTGGAAATGGTCAGGGGCCCCACAAATGAAACAACCATCTTTGGGTCTGGCCCCCTGCTGTGTCCTTAACTGAGTACTCAGTGCTACTGCTAGCAAATCTGATTGATGTGTTAAAGAACCCACCTCTTGGCAGGCACGAACTAATTCTGAGATACTGCAAGTTTCCCTCTTAGGAAGGGTTTGCAGAACTCTTTTACAATCCACATTAGCATTTTCGAAAGCCAGTCTTCTACTAAGGATTTCCCTGGCTTCCTCATTTTCAATCTGCCTATCCAGAGCAGATTGCAGCCGATCTAGGAATTTTGTTTTAGGTTCTGTTGGGCCCTGTATTATTTTGGTAAATGACAAGTTTGCATCTCTGTCTGATGTAGGTAATTTTCTTATTGCCCGCATGGCATGTTTTGCTATTACCTCGTATACCTCTCTATTGTAACCGGTTTGAGCATCTATGGAACGATAGTTCCCATCCCCTGTGAGTTGGTGTGCTGATACCCCTGCTTGCGGGTCATTAGCGTAAGCAGAACAGATTTCTCTAAAATCGTTCAACCATACATTGTATTGTGTGTTAGAAAGGCTTATTTGTAACAAGGTTCTCCAGTCATGAGGCATGAAGATGTATGTGGAACTTAGTGACTCTAAAAATGCAAGCGTGTTAGGGGATGATACACCAGTTTCTCTCATTAACTGTCTTAGTTCTTTGGTTAGTTCATGTGGTAATGGTTGGAACCTGCGGCTTTGACATGGACCGATAATTACTGGACATGCTTGTATAACTTGTAAGTCCCCAGTACGCAATGCCTCTTCTCTGCATAAAGCCCACCTATCAATTGTACCTTCTCGGTATGTTGCTTCATCCCTTGCCGGCGGAGCTATCCCGAAATCCCCCTCCTCCTCCCCCCATTCCTCCCATTCCCCCCCCCTGCAGCTCCGGCGAAAGCGGCTGTCTGTGGGTGGGTGGTGGTGGTGGTTGGGGAGTACGGCGCGGGGGCGGGGAAGGACGGGTCGGTGTCCGAACCGCGTGGCAGGCGAGATGGTGGTGCCCGCTCCTGGGCGCGTACTCGGCGTTCATGCGCGGGATGGGTTGGCGAGTAAGCTGGGCTAGCCCCCCCACTCCCGTCACGGGACCCCCTGCTGCTGTCCCACTGACTGGAACCTCGCATCTGGGGCCCCGCTCCCTCCCGCCGGTCCGTGTCCCTTGGGCTCCCGGTTCCCTTCCCCGGAGTTGAATTGTGAACGGCTCCACCCCCTCCCCCCGCCGAGCTTTGTGAGTTCAAACTGCGGCGCGTAAAAGTGGGGCTGCTGCTTGCAGCCTGAGTGGGGGTGTATGTGTTCGTCGTTCTTTGGTGGGATCTGCTTAATGCAGTCCTTATAGCTTGCCAGGCTGGGTAAGCATTGTTTGCTTGGGAATCCCCTCTCTGAGCCTTGAGTTTGATAAGATTGCCTATTTTGTCCCATATGTGAATGTTGAGGGCTTCAACCAGAGGTAGTTCTGGTACGGCTGGTTTAATGAGCCGCACCAACTCTGATAATTCAGCCCTTGTAACCTGAACATAGTAAGGATTCAGCAGAGCAGCCAGTGCTTCTGTGTCCCGTGATACTTCGGTAGGGAAAAAGTTTCCCATGTTACCTTTGTGTCTCGGCGCTGCTGGGGTGCGCTGCTGAAGAGGGTCTGTCGGTTTGTTGATTTGTGTTGGCTCACTGTCGGTTGGGCTGTGGCACCCCGTCGGCGGTGGCTGATGTCCCGGTGCAGGCGGCAAGCGGCAAGCGGCGGCGGCAGGCACGGGCAGCTGTAGCGACGGACGCGGGGGCTGGCTGTAGAGGCGGCGGCTTGGGGCTGCAGGGATCGGCGTGTGCGGGTTGCAAAGCGGCGAACGAAGCGGCGGCGCTGGCGGCGGCGTCTCAGTCACGTGGCGGCGGCTCGGCGTGGTCCCGGCTCCGTCTCCGCTGAGCGCGGCGTTCGCAGCGGCGGCAGCGGCGGCTCCGGGGGTTCCCGTGGTTCGCTGGGCGGCGCGGGGTCAGAGGCGGTTGCTGTGTGGAAGGCGCGGCGCGGTGCCTCGATGAAGCCCACACGGTCTGAATACGGCGCAGGGGCTTTTTGCTTGCTGTGCTTTTTAAGCACGCCGCAGGGTCAGTCAGCAGCAGTGAGCAGGCGGGGAGCCGCGGCCAGTTTCTGCTGGACAGAAAACTGGAACGGGGCTCCGCGGGGGTCAGCGGTGGCTGGGGTTGCTAGGACGCAGCAGCGGCAAGCCGCTTCTTGCACGTGGTCCACACAGTCGGTAGCGAAGAGTCGCTTTACCAGATGACCGACACTCAGGGGACTAACAGGCCTTTCCCTGACGATCTTAAGGTACTCCGCGGCTCGTTCTCCGAGCTGCAGGCACGCTTTCGCCCAGGGAGCAGTCTTAGACGTGCGGGGTGCGTCCCAGTCACTCACCGCTTTTGATGTTGCGTTGACCTTCTCCGCTCTCTCCGGTGGCTGCTTTGACCTCTCGGTTTCTTCCTTAACTCTTTCTTCTCTTCTTCCATGCACTATCTTACTATCTTACTATTATTGAGCTCGCTAAACTAACTGTCCGTCTCTTAGAAGCCACTAAGAGCACGGGGTTCATTGACGTCAGGGTTTTTTCTGGTGAAGTCTCCCATCTCCGAAAATTAAGACGATCCCAGAGACACCAGCTGATCTCCTGATCCAGGATAGATATCTCACTTAATATAAGCTAAGGAGGTCCATGTTCGGGCGCCACATGTAGCAGGCGACCCTTGTATAACAAGGAATGAATGATGCTCCTCGTGTGGTGGTGAGACAAAGAGAAGTTTATTCAAAATTCCCACTCTTAAATCCCTGTGTACCATGTGACTTTTTCAACCAATAGAGTTATATGTGACTGCGTATGTCCCCTCGGGCCCATCGCCCTGGCACATCCCCTGTGCATCCAGACACGCCTCCCACACAGCTCCATCCTCCACTTCCTCCTCCTTGCTGCAGCTCTTGCACTTCTGCTTCTTCCTGGGCATCTCCCTGACTGCCCGCCTGGGCAACGGCCTCATCCTCAGCGCCGTAGCCTGCCACCACCAACTGCACACCCCCCAGGGACTTCTTCCTGCTCCACCTCTCCCTCACACACCCGGGCTGCATCTGCACCACTCTCCCCAAAGCCATGGCCAATTCCCTCTGGAACACCAGGGGCATGTCCTACTCAGGATGAGCTGCACAGGTGTTTTTTGCTTTTCTTCTTGATCACAGTGGAGCTTGCCCTTCTCACCATCATGTCCTATGACCGCTACGTGGCCATCTGCAAAGCCCTTCACTACAGGACCCTCCTGGGCAGCAGAGCTTGTACCCACTTGGCAGCAACTGCCTGGGCCACTGGGAAGCGGGTCTGGCCCTGAGGCTGCAGGAGCTGCCGCCTGAGCTGATGATCTCCTGAGCAGTCCAGACATGCAGTCACTGTCCCTGTCCTCTATTGCCTCCCTTTCTTGCTGCAGGACCAGAAACGACTGTGCTGCTCTGCTGGGCTGGGGCGGGGCAGGGAGATGGGGGGACCAGGGAGGGGCTGGTCTGGGCAGTTCCAGTGAGTAGAAAACCCCAATGTTCATCTGAAGTGTAGGAGTGGGCAGGGTGGGAGCATTACAGGGCTGAGGTGGCTCCAGGTTCTGGGAGTGGTAGCAGGAGCCCAGGGAGACACTGCCCCTGCTGCAATGAACTGTGTGTGTGCCTGTGTGTGTGCCAGGGAAGGACTCGTGTCTCTGAACACCCCCCTGTGTGCATCAGTCCAGCTCAGGGTTGGACACCTCTCAGAGCCCTGACACATTTCTCTGTGTGACTCCAGGAAAACCCCCGCTGCGCCAGGGAGTTACCAGATCCTTTGCTGTCACCCTCCTGGTGTCCTGTGTAATGATGAAACTAGAAAAGGTGATCATCGTACCCCGGTAATTTTCTAAGAGGAGAAATGTCACTGCTGGAAAGAAGTGTCACTGCTGGAAAGAAGTGTCACTGAAGAGGTGAGAAGAGGGAACATCATTGTTTCCTTCAGTCTGTTGCACAGCAGGTTCCCCTGGAGCCCCAGGGACACCTGCGGGGAACCCAGAGGGGCAGAGAAAGGGCTGCCTTTGGCTCTTGCTGTGCTGCTCAGCTGGGCCGGGCTCCTGGCACACAGGGAAATCCTGGCAAGCGGGCAGCACTGCAGAGAGACAGCTCTGCCCAGGAGCAGCTCCTCTGCACAGCCCAGCAGGGCCGAGGCCACTGCCTGTAGGCACGAGAGAAGAGAAGAAAGGCAAAGGGAGGTTAAAGGCAGCAGAAAGATGGGAGGTGTTCAGCTGAGACACAACTTGGGGACACAACTTCACACTCTTCTGCAGAGTGAGTCTACAGGTGCAGGGCAATGTCGCTTGTGTTCCTGGAGGAATCTCCTAAAGCTACCACATCCCACAGCCTTGCACATCTGTCAGGACTCTCCCAGTTTCTCTGCTGCGCCAGAGGAGGATGTTCTCCAGGGCAGGCCTTCCCTGCAGCACCGTCAGAGGGACAGCACAGGTGGGCTCCTTCTCCCAGGGATGGCTGCGGGGTGGGAAGGTGGGGGTGCAGCCAGGGATGCCCGGGGCTGTCCTGCAGAGCAGGGTCCCTGTGCTCCGGGGTTCTTTGTGCCAGGGCACGGACTTTGCTGCCTGCTTGGGTCAGGTCTCATCCTGCCTGGGTAGTTGCCCACCCCTCTGCAGGGAGAAGCTGTCGGTGGGTGGTGAGAACCCCAGCAGGAGCCAGGCAGGTTCTTCCTGCCGTTGGATGAGGTGTGTGTGGTCAGGGCTGTGGGAGGTCAGGGGTGCTCCCAGATCCAGATCACACCAGCACATTTCCA
>NW_021938236.1:0-5741 GCF_001715985.3 Manacus vitellinus
CCCTCCCAGTTCCCTCCCAGTCCCTCCCGGTACCTGAACTGGTCACACTGGGAGCGGCTCCAGGTCCCCCCTCCAGTTTGGGCCCCCGGGGCTATTTTTGGGACCCGTGACGTCACTGGGGGGGAGGGGCCTCGAGGGGGCGGCCCCTCCCCTCTCCCTTCCCAGTACAGACCAGTAAGGGACCAGTAACAGCCCCAGTGGGGGGGGGAGGGGAAGGAGGGAACACTGAGGGTGGGGATGGAGCAGGATGGTCCTTGAGCGTGGGAAGGCAGTAATGGTTCCTGAGGGGGGAAGGCAGGACCGTCCCCTGAGGTGGGGAGGGTAACTGCGTGTCCCTTGCAGCTGGGAGCTGCAGGAGGACCCCGAGGGGGGGGGAGGGGCAAGAGGGTCCTGAGTGTGGGCAGTCCTGAGGGCCCCGTATGTGGTGAGGGGCCAGAGGCTCCTGAGAGTGGGATTGGTTATGCGGTGTTCACTGGGGAGGGAAGGAAGACCCCCTGAGTGTGGGGAGGACCAGGAGACCCTGAGGGTTGGGGAGGTGCAGGAAGGGGGGGGAGGGGCTTTGGGGGAGCCCTTAAAGGTGGGGGGAGGGGCTGAAAGTGGGTCCATCATTGGGAGGGGACACGCCCACCCAAAACCCAGTAAGTCCCAGTTGAGCTCCCAGTTCAGGGAGGGGGAGAGGATGCAAAAGACACGCCCACTTGCAGAGGCTATGGTCACCTTGGGATGGGACACGCCCACCAGGGAGAGACCACGCCCACCTAAAGAAGGGACACGCCCACCCCCAAACCACTAAGTCCCAGCTGAGTTCTGCCTTAACTGGTCCTTACTGGTCCCACCACCCCATTCCGTGTTCCAGTGACCCGTACTGGTCCATACTGGTTTATACTGGTCTATCCTGGTTTATACTGGTCTGTACTGGTCTGACCTTGATGGAGATGCTGAAGTGCCCCCAACCCCCTTAACTGGTCCTTACTGGTCCCACCGCCCTGCTCCCCATTCCATTGGCCCATACTGGGTCATGGTGGCAAGAACCCCAGCAGGAGCCAGGTGGGGTCTTCCTGCCATTGGATGAGTGCTCTGGGAGGTCAGCGCTGCTCACAGATCCAGATCACAGCAGCACATTTCCAAGAGCACTGTCAAATGGGAAGGGCAAAGCACAATTATTAGGAAGGAATGGAGCTTTTCTCAGTCAGTGTTTCCAGTTTCCTACTCCTGAGGAATCTGGGGGTTGAGAAATGGAAAAGAAACTCTCATGTTGGACAAGTCACTGAGACTCCTGAGCTGTAACTTGGAATGCACAAGTGCTTCTGTAAGCAACTTCCTAAAGTGCTTTCGGTCTCTGCTCTGCTTTTGACAGAAGCAGCATCACTTCTGCTGGACCCATCTGTTTTTTCTTTATCTGCCCTTTTCCACCTGCCTGAGGTTTCTCTCAGGTCAAAGTGAGAGCACAGACATTTGGATGGAGTGCTGACAGGGAAGTCATGAATGGATTTCTGATGTTGAATCTACTGTTTTGAAATCAGAAATGTGGTGCTGAAGTCATCGTTAGCCTTTGAGAGGGAAACAGGAGAAAAATCGGATAAACTTGTTGCTAAAAATGAGCTGCTTCAAACTGAGGTTGACCACCTTCAAAGTCTTGTTGCGG
Organism: Manacus vitellinus; assembly: GCF_001715985.3. Classification (NCBI taxonomy): domain Eukaryota; kingdom Metazoa; phylum Chordata; class Aves; order Passeriformes; family Pipridae; genus Manacus; species Manacus vitellinus. Next base: position 1,646 of record NW_021938236.1, read on the forward strand.
CAGAGTGCAGAGAGAAAACTGTTGCTAAAAAAACAGGCTCCTGGTTTGGTCAGGCAACTTCATAAACCAGTGTCTTACCCTGGCATTGAGACTTGGGAAACCACAGAGAACCCTGATTCTAAGTCTCAGGAGAGGAAGAAACAAGGAGAATTTGAAGTTCAACTGATGTTTCTAGAGTCTCCCAGCTTTCCTCACATTAATGAAAATAGACTGAGTGATCCCTGTGATAATGAAAAAAGGGAAGATTATTCTTTACCTCCCTCAATTTCCTTTGTGCCTGATACTGAATCCACTAAAAAACCTTGGACTCAAAAAGAGAACCCGACCCAGAAAACAACTCAATTCATTCTGATTCAAGTGGTTAAAGAGCAGAAGCATTATGGCGATAAACCTGGACAAATTAAAAGCCAACCAGTGAAATCCTATCAATATATCATATACCTTGGGATTCCACTTTGTTCTCATCAACAGTTAATACAATTTCCAATGGATATGGGGACAAAATGTTGGCAGCAAAATGCCAAAGATGGTATTAAAACCCAGACGAAAAAGAATTAAAATCACTGGAGAAAAAGAAGAAACCAGTCTTCAACCAAGAGCTTCACCCTGTTACTGTTTTGTTGATATTACCTTTTTGCTTTTTATTCTAATAATCATATTGTATGTTAAAATTTGGATGATTATGAAACAGTCAGCTCACTGATTACCCCCATCAATACTAGACGATGCCCGCAGTATACACCCGTCCCAGCCCCTCCAGGAGCCCTCAAATCCCATCCTGGTCCCACAGGACACTCCCAACTTCCCCTCAAACACTCCGAGGCCCCCAGATTGACTCCCAGATCCAGAAAACTCTTGTTGCCTGCCCATGGAATGCCCAGTGTGGCCCACCAACTGCACCACAAAGCCAAAGTTTCCAGGTTTTCTTTCCTGGGAATTAGGGCTGTTGTTTCCTATTTTCAGCCATGCCTCCCAACTGATAGCCCAACTGAAGCCAGGTAACACCTGAGAAGTGAATTTAATAAAGCAATGTAAGGATTAGAGAGAGTTAAGCACAAATGCAGGCTTTCAGCAAAGGCACATAGAGCTCAGTATTAGGAAATAGCGGAGACAATAAATCCACTAGGATACAGGACACCCTGACATAGAAGAACATAAACCCGAACAAAAAATGCTAGCACACACAGAAAGGACATATAGAAGGAAAACAAAGAGAGATAAGAAGAGGGACAAGCCAAACAATTAAGCACTTTTGCCAGATATTGAGAAACCCTGCCAAATGCATAAGGAAACTACCCAAATTAGGGAAGGTTCAAAAGTTTAAGAAGAAGATGATGGTGAGGACAGCGGGTTCATGATGAAGAAAGACCGGAACGACCACCAAAGTTCTCCCCAAATTGAAGACCACGCCTCTAACTCCGCCTCAACTCCACCTATTATGAATATTAAAAGTAGATGTTGCAATGTAATAAATATTCATAATATGTGATGTAATTGCTTAGCAAAAAGTGTATAAAAGCTCAAATTGTAAGTTCTTCGGGGAAGCAGTTTGCCCAGGGCGACCTGGCTGCTTCCCGGCCGTGAAAAATAAATACCTCCTGCTTATAGACTGAAAACTCTGTCTCTGAGCAGTTCCTCTGCGCCTTCTTTGGGGCAAAATTTGGCATCAATTTTGGCGAGCCAGGCAGGAGAGGGGGGTCTTCCTGAGCCAGGACCCAAGGGGCCGGGACGCTCTCAGGGCCCCCCGACTGAATTTTTGTCGGCAGAGTCTCCCGGACCCCTTGGATCTGCGCCACGGTGGACAAGAATCTCCTGCTCCAAATTAAGAGGTATTTGATCTTTTATATTTTAGGTAAAAGCGCTTTATTGGTGGGGATAGGACGCTATCGCCCAAAAGGGAGCCGTAGGGACGCCTCGGCATTAGCCCTAAAACTGGGTTCGAGTCCCAGGTATCGAAAGCAGCAGGTTAGAGTCCTGCAAAAGTAGCAGGTTAGAGTCCTGCCAGAAAAAGGGTTAGAGTCCCGACACTACAGTGTAAGAATTGTCTTTACTTTGTGATGTTGAATTTACCTTTTATGCTTTTGTGTTGTGTCTGAAACTGTTCCTACTTTGATTTCCCTTGTTCACTTTCTGTTCTATGTGAAATATCGACCGGTAGTGCTCTAGGACCCAGGGAGTTACTTGTACTATTAGAGAACTCCTGGAATGCAGAAGTTAGGAATGATATATTGAGAGTTTCTCTTGCGAACTGTTCTGGTTTATATCAACGAGTAAAAGAAACTATAACATGCTATTTGAAACTTAAAGGTACAGAAAAAGCTCTATCATTAATCTTAATCACTGTTCTTAGTGGTTTGTTCGTCTTTTAAGAATTATGTATATTGCCTTGTAGAATGTTTTTGTAATATGGTGCATTTCGTAAGATGTCTTACAACTCTATATGGGAAATGGTTGCGATCTCAGTTCTGTAAAAGTGAATAAGCTTTTGCCAGCATGCATAAATCCTAGGATAAAGATTTGTCCTTTCTGTTACTGCTCGCTGTGTGTTAGATTTGAGAGTGTTTCCTCCTGATTTTCTTGGCACAAGGGGCTCTAGGACCCAGAGAAGCCTCTAGTCCTACTGAAGAATTCCTGGAATCCAGTAGCTAGAGATAATGTACTGTGAATTTCTTTGTAATGTTTCATTTTATATGCTGCTTTTTACAAGCTGTTCTGGTCTGTGTTAAAATTGTAGTTTGTTTGATTCTGCTCTTAAGTGGTAATGTAATAGAAAACTTTAAAGAACTCAAAGTGTGCAAATGTGTGTGTGTGCGTGAGTGTCCGAGATGCAGCATCACCGTGAAGCGATTGCAGAGCTAGGAACAGATAAAGCAGCTGGATGTTGTATGTATGAAGTGCTGAGACAAAGTAAAAGGTATTTTAAGACAGTGAAATAAATTAGGAAAAGTGTAAGCTCGCTGTAATAGTGTAAAAGAATTTATCAGACAATCAATTTAGAGAAGAGACAAACTAGAGTACAACCCCTAGTGATTTAAAATATTTGCAACTGGAAACCAGTTCAGGACCACGACTCCTGGATCAGCTGGTATATTACTGATGCTTAAATAATTGAAAGGTCCAGGGAGAATCTGTCCTTGAAAGATTAACATTTGTCAGCAGTAACTAGTACATTATAGATAGATATTCTGTGTATGACGCGGTGGGACAGATTGAGAAATCCCAGATAAATCCCCTATAATAATAATGGGAGGCCAGCAAAGTAAAGAAAGCAGCCTGCTAGAATCAAGAAGGGAGGAGAAAGAGAGCACCCTGCAAAAGTCAGTAAGAGATAGGGAAGAAAGTAACCCTCAGAAACCAGGAAGGGATGAAAGAAAAGAAGACAAAGTATAAAGATAGAATAGATACCGAAAGCTTAGAGAACGATCAGGAGGAAGGGATTGGCTATTCACAAGGACAAAGAGGGAGAGAAAGCAAAAATAATTAACTGGGTAGTTCTTCATAATGTTAGACAAGGGCGAGATGAGATGCCTTCAGAATTCTTAGACAGACTTAGAGCTGCCATGAGAAAATATACACCCTTAGATCCTGTGTCAAAAGCAAACAAACAACAATTACTAGCGTTATTGATGGGACAGAGTAACCCAGATATTAGAAAGAAGCTGCAAAAACTCCAGCATCTTGCAGATGAAAATTTAGAGACAGTAATGAATGAAACTTGGAAAGTTACAACAATAGGGAGAGAGAAGAGAAAAAGAAAAAGGATGAGAAAGTTGCTAAAGTTGTAGTGGTAGCAGTAGCAACCCAAAGCTCAAGGTTCCTGGAGATAAATACTAGAGGCAGAGGTCGTGGTTACCCTGCAAGGGGAAGAGGAGGTTTCCTTTCCCGACAAACCAGAATAAAGTCAAAACAGTGTTCCTATTGCTTGCAAATAGGTCACTGAAAACGAGACCGTCCTAAATTAAATGAGAAGTTTAAGAGTGCTACTGTCCCCTGTCAGAGCAGTGACTGAAGAGGACCGGTGAATCGTTCCCTAGCAGACCCACTAGTTAAAATGGAGCTAGGGGAGGGTGAAAAAGAATTAGAGTTTTCAATCAAC
>NW_021938237.1:0-9717 GCF_001715985.3 Manacus vitellinus
TTCCCAAAGCCCCTCCCAGTTGCCGGCCCGTCCCCCAGGCTCGTGTGAGGAGGTGCCCCAGGCTGACGGGCCCGCCCAGACAGGGGCGGTTCCAGCAGCATGTCAGGAGCCACCCCCTGCCCCGAAAGCTCCCGCCCGCCCTGGAGCCACCTCAGCTGCCCCTGCAGGGGAGAAATCCAGGCCGGAGCAGAGCAGGGGGCAGGGCCGGGCTGGGACCTCGATGGACGGGGGCACTGGGAGAGCAGGGGAGAGACCGGGATGGGCTGAGGGGGCACTGGGAGGGAGAGGGGAAAGTTTTTTGCCCCTTTCCTGGGCACTTGAACACCCTCTGCACCCCCGTTCCCGGCCGTGCCGGCTGTCCTTCCCCCCCAAGCCATGAACAGGTTTTGGGGCTCCCTCGTGGGCCGCAGCCAATAGAACGGCTCTGCTGGAATGACGTCATTGCCAAATTCTGCTGGGCCCCTGTCCTTGTGCCGGTGAGTCACCCAATAGAACGTCGAAACTTCCGCGGGGGCTGCCGGGAGCGGGGCGGTGATGGCGGGGGAGGGGAGGATCGGGATTGAACCCGATTGGTCCCGATCGATCCCGGCCCCAGGGTCTCCCCCCGCCGCGCTGTTTTTCACGTGCGGCCCCAACGAGGCCATGGTGGTGTGGGGTGAGTTCAGGGGGTCCGGGGGCTCCTGGTGACCCCTCCGAATCTCCCCCAAGACTCTCGGGAACTGCCCAGATCCCCCCAAGAATCCTGGGGACCCTCCGCCTTTCCCCCTCGTCCCCCAAATCTCCTGTGCATCCCCTTAACCCTTGAAAATCTCCTGGGACCACCTCAGACCCCCAGACTCCCTCCTGGGGACCCCCAAACACTCTTCAGGACTCCGGGGTCCTTCCCGACCCCCTCCTAGAGTCTTTTGGGTGTCACCCACCCTTTACGGCGGATTCCTCCGTCCATTTTTCCACCCCGGACTGCTGGGGGTCCACCCCCCCAAGAAACTACTGGGAACTCCCCAGTGTCCCACCACGAGATTCCTGGGTCCCTCCCCCCCAACCCCCTGTGGGTGCCCCCATCCTTTCTTCCCCTCGAAAATATTCTTGGGGGTCCCCCAATGTCTCCTCCAGCCCCCATCCTGCCAGGGATGGATTTGGGGGGATCTCCTTCCCCTTCCCTCTGGCCCGAAAGCAAATGCCCTTCCTGTCCTTCTTCCTTCGCCCCCAGGCAGAAAAGAGAAGAGAAACAGCCAGTTGGCCCTGGCAGGTGTGGGTGTGTGCAGGCTGTGGTTGAGTGGTTGAGAAGGGAGAGGAGGGGGCTGGGGTTTGGGCCAAGTCCAGCAGGTGATGTCTTTTGTATCTGGCAGTCCTTGGTCAGCTCCACGACCATCCAGCTGTCAGTGTTCATGACATACCCATCAGCCCTTCTCTTCTTTGCTCCTACACTTGCCAACCCTAAGCTGCTCCTAAGTTTTCTTGCTGTCAGTTCATAAAGAGGTCTTGTCAAGTGTTACTGATTTAGAAACTAAAGCCTGACATCTTTGTCTTTGCCAAAGATGTGTGTGAAAGGGCAGTGTTGTTGCAAAGCAGTGTTGAGCTTCACATTGGGTGACTTGGCAGCTTCCTCTGCATCACCCATGCACCCTGGGTTTCTTTGAAAAGTACTTTTCACTCCAAAGGTGACACCACATTAGCCTGTAGGACATCCTGTCCCCAAATGGATAACTGTAAATATTAATAATTAAAAAGTGACCCCCTCCATTATTCAAGAAAAGCTCGTATCTCTGTACTAAAAGCATCCAAGGGTCACGTCCCCCAGTTTTCTATCTGACAAGGGTTTGGAGGGGCTGCTTTGTGCAGGGAACCCTTTGGGGGCCCCTTGCACATGGGTAGGGCTGCACTCTGGGGGTGTGGGGCTTTGGTTCTTTGGTTGCCAGGGGCCACTGTGAGTCACTGAGCCGGGGTGGGGACAATGGGCAGGGCTGGCTGGGACAGGTTGTGGCACCTGTGACATAAAAGGGAAGTGTCCGCATGGGGCAGCTCTGCAGGGCCCATCAGGGGATGCTGCCCAGTGCAGCCTGTGCTGTGGGGAGCACGCACACAGGGAGAGGCTGGGCCGGACGAGGGCCAGGGCAGCAAGGCCGCCCCAGGGAGTGGGTTCTGCCCCTGCCTGCAGGGCCCAGCCCCTGGCAGGAGCGCCTTGGGCAGGGCCCGGTGCTGCTGCTGGGGCAGGGGGTGAGGCCTTGCCGCCTGCCAGCTGCCTGGGCCCCTGTCCTTGCTGCGCCACATCCCCAAGGCTCCATCCCCGCTCCCCCAGCGCCAGCTCCCTCCTTCCCAGCCCCAACCAAGCCCTTCTCTGTGTCCTCCTGCAGGCCATGGCTTTCACAACATTCCTTTTGTTGCTTGTGCAAAGCATCATCCAGTCCCTGCAGGCGGTCGGGGAGGGGCTGCACAAGACTCAGTGAGCTTGGAGGTCTTTTCCAAGCTGAAGGACTCTTGGATTCTGTGATTGTGTGCTGGATTCAGCTGGGTCCGTTTTAGCAGCATTAGTTTGCTCCCAAAGTTTCCTTGCTGTCAGCTCTTGTGGCCTAAGGCTTGAGCTCCTTTAACTCCTTGTGCTGAGCTACTGATGGGAAACGAGAGGCCTCTGCGAGCAGATTCCTGGTGTTCCCTGTAGAACAGTGAGGGAGAAGGTAGTCAAGTGGGAAGAGGAGTACTGTTTGTGTGTGGCCTCCTATGTGGCCTTGGCGCCTTTGAGGGGCTTGAAGGAGAAAAGAGCTTTGTTAAAGTGAGAAGTGAAATAGTGTGTTGGCTGTTCTCTCTGCAGGGAGGAGCTGTCGGTGGGGGAGGGGTCACAGAGTGGGGGAGAGGCCGTAAAGTGGGGGAGGGGCCCCAGAGTGGGAGAGGGGTCACAGAATGGGGGAGGGGTCACAGAGTGGGGGAGGAGCCACAGAGTGGGGGAGGGGCCATAAAGTGGGGGAAGGGTCTGAGAGTGGGGAAGGGGCCATAAAGTGGATGAGGGGCCATAGAGTGGGGGAGGGGTCAGAGAGTGGGGGAGGGGCCATGAAGTGGGAGAGGGGTCACAGAGTGGGGTAGGGGCTACAGAATGGGGTAGGGGCCACAGAATGGGGAAGGGGCCATAAAGTGTGGGAGGGGCCATGGGGTGGGGGAGGGGTCACAGCCTGGACTCGGGGGGTCAGGGCAGTGACCTCGGGGAGGGGGAGGGGTCAGGGCATGGGGTAGGGGTCTCACCTGATCCCGGGGCTATCGGGGCCATGGCGGGGCCGAACCTGGTGGGGACACCCAAGTTTTTCCCAAATTTCCCCTCATTTTTCCCAGTTTTTCATCCATTTCTCCCAAATTTCCCACTCTTTCCCCAATTTTCCCCCCATTTCCCCCATTTTTCCCAAATTTCCCCATTTTTCTCAATTTTTCCCCATTTTTTTTCCAAATTCCTTCCATTCTTCCCAAATTTCCCCCATTTTTTCCCATTTTCCCCAAATTTCCCCCCATTTTTCCCAACTTTCCCTATTTTTTCATCCAATTTTCCCCAAATTCCCCCATTTTTTTCTCAATTCACCCCATTTTTCCCAAATTTCCCCATTTTCCCCAAATTCCGCCATTTTTTCCCAATTTTTTCCTAAATTTTCCCATAATTTTTCCCAATTATCCCCCATTTTTCCTGATTTTTCACCCGTTTTCCCCAAATTTCTTACTTTTTTCCCAGTTTTCCCTCCATTTCCCCTCAAAATCCCCCATTTCCCAAAATTTCTGACTTTTTTTCCCCAAAATTTCCACCGTTTTTCCACATTTTCCCAGATTTTCCCCCAGTTTTCCTAAATTTCCCCCCATTTTTCCCCATTTTTATCAATTTTCCCCAAATTTCCCACTTTTTTCTCAATTTTTCCCCCATTTTTCCCAATTTTTCATTCGTGTTCACCAAATTTCCCACTTTTTTCCCCAATTTTTCCCCATTTTCCCCAAAATTCCTGGTTTTTTTCCCCCATTTTTTCCCACTGGGGAAATTTGGGAAATTTGGAAAACTGGGGACCCAAAAATCCAAGAAAATGTGGGGAAATGGGGGAAAAATGTGGGGGAAATCTGGAGAAAAATCTGTGAAAATGTGGGAAAAATGGGGGGCAAATCAGGAAAATGGTGAAAAATCTGGGAAAATGTGGGCAAATGGGGAAATTGCAGAAAATTCTGGGAAAATGTGAGAAAAATCTGGGGAAATGGGGAAAAATGGGGGGAAATGTGGGAAATTCTGGGGAAAATGGGGAAAAATATGGGAAAATATGGAAAAATGAGGAAAAAAAGGGGGAAAATGGGGAAAAATGTGTGAAAATCTGGGAAAATGTGGGAAAAATGGGAGGAAAATCAGGAAAATGGGGGGAAATTGAGAAAAAATCTGGGAAAATGGGGAAAAAATTGGGAATAAACTGGGAAATTCTGGGGAAATGGGAGAAAATCTGGGAAAAATGTGGAAAAAATGGGGGAGGAAAGGGGAAAAAATGGGAAAAATCTGGGAAAATAGGGAAAAAATGGGGGAAAAATGGGGGATATTCTGGGAAAATCTGGAAATATGGGGAAAAAAATCTGAGAAAAATCTGGAAAAATCTGGGAAAAATGGGGGAAAATGAGGAAAAATCTGGGAAAATGTGGAAAAAATGTGGGAAAAATCATGGAAAATGGGGGGAAATTGGGAAAAAATCCGGGGAAATGTGGGAAAAAAAGGGAGGAAATCTGGGAAAATGGGGAAAATAATCGGGAAAAAATCTGGGAAAAAATGGGAAAAATGAGGAAAAATCTGGGGAAATAAGGAGAAAATCTGGGAAAATGTGGGAAAAATTTGGGAAAATGTGGGAAAATGTGGAAAAATCCGAGAAAATGGGGGCGAAATGGGGAAAAATCTGGGTAAAATGGGGAAAAATCGGGGAAAATGTGAAAAAATTGGGAAAAACTGTGGGAAAATGGGGGAAATGAGGAGAAATCCGTGAAAATGGGGGAAAATGAGGAAAAATGTGTGAAAATGGGAAAAAAAATCCGGAAAAATGGGGAAAATCGGGAAAAATCAAGAAAAATGGGGGAAAATGTGGGAAAATGTGGGAAAAAGTGGGAAAATCTGGAAGAAAATCTGGAGAAAAATCTGAGAAAATGTGGGAAAAATGGGAAAAAATGTGGGAAAAATGTGGGAAAATGTGGGAAATTCTGGGAAAAGTGGAGGAAAAATCTGGGAAAAATCCGGGAAAATGGGGAAAAAATAGGGAAAAATCTGGGAAAATCTTGGAGAAATCTGGGAAAATGGGGACAAACTGGGGGGGAAATGCTGGAAATTCTGGGAAAAATGGGGGGAAATGGAGAAAAATGGGAAAAAATCCCAGAAAATGGGGAAAAATGGGGAAAGATTTAAAAAAATGGGGAAAGATTTAAAAAAATGGGAAAAAATCTTGGGAAAATCTGGGAAAAATTGGGAAAAGCCTGGGAAAATCTGGGAAAAATGAGGAAAAATCTGGGAAAATGTGGAAAAAATGGGAGAAAATCCAGGAAATGGGGAAAAATGGGGAAAGATAAAAAAAATTTTGGAAAAATGGGGAAAATCTGGGAAATTCTGGGAAAAATCCAGGAAAATGGGGGAAGAAATCTGGGCAAATCTGGGAAAAATGTGAGAAAAAATCGGGGAAAATGTGGAAAAAATGGGAAAAAAAATCTGGGAAAGTCTGGAGAAAAATGTGTGAAAATCTGGGAAAATGTGGGAAAAATGTGAAAAAAATGGGGAAAAATCTGGGAAAATGGGGGGGAAATCTGGGAAAATCTGGACAAAATGGGGAAAAATCTGGGAAAATGGGGGAAAAATGGGAAAAAATCTGGGAAAATGTAGGAAAATTGGGAAAAATCTGGAAAATGGGGGGGAAATGGGGAAAAATTCAGGAAAATGTGGAAAAATGGGGGAAAATCTGGGAAAAATGTGGAAAATGGGGGGAAATGTGGAAAAATGGGGAAAAATGTGGAAAAATGTGGAAAAACTGGGTTAAACTGGGAGGAACTGGGAGAAACTGGGCCAGAGGGAAAGGGATGTTGCCATGGAAATGTGAGCCAGCCCCTCCCCCACCCGGCCCAGGGCCCACGGGGGGGGGAACTGGGTTAAACTGGGACATACTGGGAGGCACTGGGGGGGACACTGGGAGTTACTGGGAGCTACTGGAAGCTACTGGGGGGGTCACTGGGGTTACTGGGATGGACACTGGGGTTACTGGGAGCTACTGGGGGGGTCACTGGGGTTACTGGGAGTTACTGGGAGCTACTGGGGGGCTTACTGGGAGTTACTGGGAGCTACTGGGGTGGACACTGGGGTTACTGGGAGTTACTGGGATGGACACTAGGATTCCTGGGAGTTACTGGGAGCTACTGGGATAGACACTGGGGTTACTGGGAGCTACTAGGAGCTACTGGGGGGGCCACTGGAGATACCGGAGGCATTACTGGGGTTGCTGGGAGCTACTGGGGCCACTGGGAGCGGCCCATCCCCCTCCCTCCCCAAGGTCACCCCAAGGACACGGAGGGGGGGGAGGGGGGGAAGCCCTGCCCCCTCCCAGTCCCTCCCAGTCCCTCCCAGTTCCCTCCCAGTCCCTCTCAGTAATTGAACTGGTCACACTGGGAGCGGTTCCAGGTCCCCCCTCCAGTTTGGGCCCCCGGGGCTATTTTTGGGACCCGGTGATGTCACTGGGGGGAGGGGCCTCGAGGGGGCAGCCCCTCCCCTCTCCCTTCCCAGTACAGACCAGTAAGGGACCAGTAACGGCCCCAGTGGGGGGGGAGGGGAAGGAGGGAACACTGAGGGTGGGGATGGAGCAGGATGGTCCTTGAGTGTGGGGGAAGGGCAGGAGGTTCCCTGAGGGTGGGGGAAGGGCAGGACCGTCCCTGAGGGTGGGGGAGGGGTAGGCGGGTCCCTGAGGGTGGGGGAGGGGCAGGAGGGACCCCGAGGTGGGGGGGCGGGCAGGGTTCAACATTGAGGGCTTTGGGGAGGGGCAGGGGGGACCCCGAAGTGAAGGGAGGGGCCTGAGGGGTCCTGAGGGTGGGGAAGGTAGGAAGTTCCGCCGAAGGGTGGGGGGAGGGGGGCAGGAGAGTCTCTGAGGTTGGGGGGAGGGTCCTGAGGGCCCCTGAAGGTTGGGGGAGGGAAGGGGAAGGGCTTCCTTGAGAGTGGGGGAGGGTAGTAATTCATGGGGGGAGGGGAAGGAAGGGGGACCATTGAGGGTGGGGGAGGGAAGAGGGACCCCTGAGGGTTGGGAGGTTGCAGGGAAGGGGGGGGAGGGGGCTTGGGGGCCCTTAAAGGTGGGGGGAGGGGCTGAAAGTGGGTCCATCATTGGGAGGGGACATGCCCAGCCAAAACCCAGTAAGTCCGAGTTGAGCTCCCAGTTCAGGGAGGGGGTGAGGATGCAAAAGACACGCCCACTTGTAGAGGCTCTGGCCACCTTGGGATGGGACACGCCCACCAGGGAGAGACCACGCCCACCTAAAGAAGGGACATGCCCACCCCCAAACCACTAAGTCCCAGCTGAGTTCTACCTTAACTGGTCCTTACTGGTCCCACCACCCCATTCCGTGTTCCAGTGACCCGTACTGGTCCATACTGGTTTATACTGGTCTATCCTGGTTTATACTGGTCTGTACTGGTCTGACCTTGATGGAGATGCTGAAGTGCCCCCAACCCCCTTAACTGGTCCTTACTGGTCCCACCACCCCATTCCGTGTTCCAGTGACCCGTACTGGTTTATATTGGTCTATACTGGTCCATACTGGTTTATACTAATCTATACTGGTCTATACTGGTCTGTACTGGTCGGACGTTGACAGAGATGCTGAAGTACCCCCAACCCCCTTAACTGGTCCTTACTGGTCCCACCACCCCATTCCCCGTTCCAGTCACCTGTACTGGTCCAGACTGGTTTATACCGGTTTATACTGGCCCATACTGGTCTATACGGGTCTATACTGGTTTATACTGACCTGACCTTGATGGAGATGCTGAAGTGCCCCCAACCCCCTTAACTGGTTCTTATCGGTCCCACCACCCCATTCCCCGTTCCGGGGACCCGTACTGGTTTATACTGGTTTATACTGCTCTACCCTGGTTTATACTGGTCTGTACTGGTCTGACCTTGATGGAGATGCTGAAGTGCCCCCAACCCCCTTAACTGGTCCTTACTGGTCCCACTGCCCCATTCCCCATTCCAATGACCCGTACTGGTCTGTACTGGTTTATACTGGTCTCTACCGGTCTATACCAGTCCATACTGGTCTATACTGGTTTATACTGGTCTGTACTGGTCTGACCTTGACGGAGATGATGAAGCACCCCCAACCCCCTTAACTGGTCCTTACTGATCCCACCACCCCATTCCCTGTTTCAGTGACCCGTACTGGTTTATATCAGTTTATACTGCTCTACCCTGGTTTATACTGGTCTATACTGGTCCATACTGGTTTGTACCGGTCTGTACTGGTCTGACCTTGATGGAGATGCTGAAGTGCCCCAACCCCCTTAACTGGTCCTTACTGGTCCCACCACCCTGCTCGCTGTTCTAGTGACCTGTACTGGTCCATACTGGTCCGTACTGGTCCGTACTGGTTTTTTACTGGTCTATACTGGTCTATACTGGTCTATACTGGTCTATACTGGTCTACACTGGTCTATACTGGTCTATAATGGTCTGACCTTGATGGAGATGCTGAAGTACCCCCAAGCCCCTTAACTGGTCCTTATCGGTCCCACTGCCCCATTCCCCATTCCAGTGACCCATATTGGTCTATACTGGTCCATACTGGTTTATACTGGTCTATACCGATCTATACTGGTCTATGCTGCTCTGTACTGGTCTGACCTTGATGGAGATGCTGAAGTGCCCCCAACCCCCTTAACAGGTCCTTACTGGTCCCACCACCCTGCTCCCCATTCCATTGACCCATACTGGGTCGTGGTGGCAAGAACCCCAGCAGGAGCCAGGTGGGGTCTTCCTGCCATTGTATGAGTGCTCTGGGAGGTCAGGGTTGCTCACAGATCCAGATCACAGCCGCACATTTCCAAGAGCACTGTCAAATGGGAAGGACAAAGCACAATTATTAGGAAGGAATGGAGCTTTTCTCAGTCAGTGTTTCCAGTTTCCTACTCCTGAGGAATCTGGGGGTTGAGAAATGGAAAAGAAACTCTCATGTTGGACAAATCACTGAGACTCCTGAGCTGTAACTTGGAATGCACAAGTGCTTCTGTAAGCAACTTCCTAAAGTGCTTTCGGTCTCTGCTCTGCTTTTGACAGAAGCAGCATCACTTCTGCTGGACCCATCTGTTTTTTCTTTATCTGCCCTTTTCCACCTGCCTGAGGTTTCTCTCAGGTCAAAGTGAGAGCACAGACATTTGGATGGAGTGCTGACAGGGAAGTCATGAATGGATTTCTGATGCTGAATCTACTGTTTTGAAATCAGAAAATGTGGTGCTGAAGTCATTGTTAGCCTTTGAGAGGGAAACAGGAGAAAAATCGGATAAACTTGTTGCTAAAAATGAGCTGCTTCAAACTGAGGTTGGCCACCTTCAAAGTCTTGTTGCGCCAGAGTGCAGAGAGAAAACTGTTGCTAAAAAAACAGGCTCCTGGTTTGGTCAGGCAACTTCATAAACCAGTGTTCTTACCCTGGCATTGAGACTTGGGAAACCACAGAGAACCCTGATTCTAAGTCTCAGGAGAGAAA
>NW_021938238.1:0-22128 GCF_001715985.3 Manacus vitellinus
CACAGAGTGGGGGAGAGGCCGTAAAGTGGGGGAGGGGCCCCAGAGTGGGAGAGGGGTCACAGAATGGGGGAGGGGTCACAGAGTGGGGGAGGAGCCACAGAGTGGGGGAGGGGCCATAAAGTGGGGGAAGGGTCTGAGAGTGGGGGAGGGGCCATAAAGTGGATGAGGGGCCATAGAGTGGGGGAGGAGTCAGAGAGTGGGGGAGGGGCCATGAAGTGGGAGAGGGGTCACAGAGTGGGGTAGGGGCTACAGAATGGGGTAGGGGCCACAGAATGGGGAAGGGGCCATAAAGTGTGGGAGGGGCCACGGGGTGGGGGAGGGGTCACAGCCTGGACTCGGGGGGTCAGGGCAGTGACCTCGGGGAGGGGGAGGGGTCAGGGCATGGGGTAGGGGTCTCACCTGATCCCGGGGCTATCGGGGCCATGGCGGGGCCGAACCTGGTGGGGACACCCAAGTTTTTCCCAAATTTCCCCTCATTTTTCCCAGTTTTTCATCCATTTCTCCCAAATTTCCCACTCTTTCCCCAATTTTCCCCCCATTTCCCCCATTTTTCCCAAATTTCCCCATTTTTCTCAATTTTTCCTCCATTTTTTTTCCAAATTCCTTCCATTGTTCCCAAATTTCCCCCATTTTTTCCCATGTTCCCCAAATTTCCCCCCATTTTTCCCAACTTTCCCCAATTTTTCATCCAATTTTACCCAAATTCCCCCATTTTTTTCTCAATTCACCCCATTTTCCCCAAATTTCCCCATTTTCCCCAAATTCCGCCATTTTTTCCCAATTTTTTCCTAAATTTCCCCTAATTTTTCCCAATTATCCCCCATTTTTCCTGATTTTTTCACCCGTTTTCCCCAAATTTCTTACTTTTTTCCCAGTTTTCCCTCCATTTCCCCTCAAAATCCCCCATTTCCCCAAATTTCTGACTTTTTCCCCAAAATTTCCCCCGTTTGTCCACATTTTCCCGGATTTTCCCCCAGTTTTCCTAAATTTCCCCCCATTTTCCCACCATTTTTATCAATTTTCCCCAAATTTCCCACTTTTTTCTCAAATTTTCCCCCATTTTTCCCAATTTTTCATTCGTGTTCACCAAATTTCCCACTTTTTCCCCCAATTTTTCCCCATTTTCCCCAAAATTCCTGGGTTTTTCCCCCCATTTTTTCCACTGGGGAAATTTGGGAAATTTGGAAAACTGGGGACCCAAAAATCCAAGAAAATGTGGGGAAATGGGGGAAAAATGTGGGGGAAATCTGGAGAAAAATCTGTGAAAATGTGGGAAAAATGGGGGGAAAATCAGGAAAATGGTGAAAAATCTGGGAAAATGTGGGAAAATGGGGAAATTGCGGAAAATTCTGGGAAAAATGTGAGAAAAATCCGGGGAAATGGGGAAAAATGGGGGAAAATGGGGAAAAATATGGGAAAATATGGAAAAATGAGGAAAAAAAGGGGGAAAATGGGGAAAAATGTGTGAAAATCTGGGAAAATGTGGGAAAAATGGGGGGGAAATCTGGGAAAATGGGGGGAAATGGAGAAAAAATCTGGGAAAATGGGGAAAAAATTGGGAAAAAACTGGGAAAATGGGGAAAAATTGGGAAAAAACCTGGGAAATTCTGGGGAAAATGGGAGAAAATCTGGGAAAAATGTGGAAAAAATGGGGGGAAAGGGGAAAAAATGGGAAAAATCTGGGAAAATAGGGAAAAAATGGGGGGAAAATGGGAAATATTCTGGGAAAATCTGGAAATATGGGGAAAAAAATCTGAGAAAAATGGGGAAAAATCTGGGAAAAATGGGGGAAAATGAGGAAAACTCTGGGAAAATGTGGAAAAAATTTGGGAAAAATCATGGAATATGGGGGGAAATTGGGAAAAAATCCGGGGAAATGTGGGAAAAAAAGGGGGGAAATCTGGGAAAATGGGGAAAATAATTGGGAAAAAGTCTGGGAAAAAATGGGCAAAATGAGGAAAAATCTGGGGAAATAGGGAGAAAATCTGGGAAAATGTGGGAAAAAATTTGGGAAAATGTGGGAAAATGGGGAAAAATCCAAGAAAATGGGGGCGAAATGGGGAAAAATCTGGGGAAAATGGGGAAAAACCTGGGAAAATGTGAAAAAATTGGGAAAAACTGTGGGAAAATGGGGGAAATGAGGAGAAATCCGTGAAAATGGGGAAAATGAGGAAAAATGTGTGAAAATGGGAAAAAATGGGAAAAAATCCGGAAAAATGGGGAAAATCGGGAAAAATCAAGAAAAATGGGGGAAAATGTGGGAAAATGTGGGAAAATGTGGGAAAATCTGGAAGAAAATCTGGAGAAAAATCTGAGAAAATGTGGGAAAAATGGGAAAAAATGTGAGAAAAATCTGGGAAAATGTGGGAAATTGTGGGAAAAGTGGAGGAAAAATCTGGGAAAAATCTGGGAAAATGGGGAAAAAAATAGGGAAAAATCTTGGAAAATCTGGGAGAAATCTGGGAAAATGGGGACAAACTGGGGGGAAATGCTGGAAATTCTTGGAAAATGGGGGGAAATGGAGAAAAATGGGAAAAAATCCCAGAAAATGGGGAAAAATGGGGAAAGATTTAAAAAAATGGGAAAAAATCTTGGGAAAATCTGGGAAAAATGGGGGAAAATCTGGGAAAATGTGGAAAAAATGGGAGAAAATCCAGGAAATGGGGAAAAATGGGGAAAGATAAAAAAAATTTTGGAAAAATGGGGCAAATATGGGAAATTCTAGGAAAAATCCAGGAAAATGGGTTAAGAAATCTGGGCAAATCTGGGAAAATGTGAGAAAAAATCGGGGAAAATGTGGAAAAAATGGGAAAAAATATCTGGGAAAATCTGGAGAAAAATGTGTGAAAATGTGGGAAAATGTGGGAAAAATGTGGAAAAAATGGGGAAAAATCTGGGAAAATGGGGGGGAAATCTAGGAAAATCTGGACAAAATGGGGAAAAATCTGGGAAAATGGGGGGAAAATGGGAAAAAATCTGGGAAAATGTAGGAAAATTGGGAAAAATGTGGAAAATGGGGGGAAATGGGGAAAAATTCAGGAAAATGTGGAAAAATGGGGGAAAATCTGGGAAAAATGGGGAAAATGGGGGGAAATGTGGAAAAATGTGGAAAAATGTGGAAAAACTGGGTTAAACTGGGAGGAACTGGGAGAAACTGGGCCAGAGGGAAAGGGATGTTGCCATGGAAATGTGAGCCCGCCCCTCCCCCACCCGGCCCAGGGCCCACGGGGGGGGGAACTGGGTTAAACTGGGACATACTGGGAGGCACTGGGGGGGACACTGGGAGTTACTGGGAGCTACTGGAAGCTACTGCGGAGGTCACTGGGGTTACTGGGATGGACACTGGAGTTACTGGGAGCTACTGGGGGGGTCACTGGGGTTACTGGGATGGACACTGGGGTTACTGGGAGCTACTGGGGGGGTCACTGGGGTTACTGGGAGTTACTGGGAGCTACTGGGGGGCTTACTGGGAGTTACTGGGAGCTACTGGGGTGGACACTGGGGTTACTGGGAGTTACTGGGATGGACACTAGGATTACTGGGAGTTACTGGGAGCTACTGGGATAGACACTGGGGTTACTGGGAGCTACTAGGAGCTACTGGGGGGGCCACTGGAGATACCGGAGGCATTACTGGGGTTGCTGGGAGCTACTGGGGCCACTGGGAGCGGCCCATCCCCCTCCCTCCCCAAGGTCACCCCAAGGACACGGAGGGGGGGGAGGGGGGGAAGCCCTGCCCCCTCCCAGTCCCTCCCAGTCCCTCCCAGTTCCCTCCCAGTCCCTCTCAGTAATTGAACTGGTCACACTGGGAGCGGTTCCAGGTCCCCCCTCCAGTTTGGGCCCCCGGGGCTATTTTTGGGACCCGGTGATGTCACTGGGGGGAGGGGCCTCGAGGGGGCAGCCCCTCCCCTCTCCCTTCCCAGTACAGACCAGTAAGGGACCAGTAACGGCCCCAGTGGGGGGGGAGGGGAAGGAGGGAACACTGAGGGTGGGGATGGAGCAGGATGGTCCTTGAGTGTGGGGGAAGGGCAGGAGGTTCCCTGAGGGTGGGGGAAGGGCAGGACCGTCCCTGAGGGTGGGGGAGGGGTAGGCGGGTCCCTGAGGGTGGGGGAGGGGCAGGAGGGACCCCGAGGTGGGGGGAGGGGGTGAGGAGGCAGGGAGGACCCCGAAAGTGAAGAGGGCCCTGGGGTCCCTGAGGGTGGGGGAAGGGTAGGAAGTTCCCCGAGGGTGGGGGAGGGGCAGGAGAGTCTCTGAGGTTGGGGGAGGGGTCCTGAGGGCCCCTGAAGGTGGGGGAGGGGCAGGGAGGGGCTCCTGAGAGTGGGGAGGGGTAGTAAGGTTCACTGGGGGGAGGGGAAGGAAGGGACCCTGAGGGTGGGGGAGGACAGGAGGGACCCTGAGGGTTGGGGAGGTGCAGGAAGGGGGGGGAGGGGCTTTGGGGGGGCCCTTAAAGGTGGGGGGAGGGGCTGAAAGTGGGTCCATCATTGGGAGGGGACACGCCCACCCAAAACCCAGTAAGTCCCAGTTGAGCTCCCAGTTCAGGGAGGGGGAGAGGATGCAAAAGACACGCCCACTTGCAGAGGCTATGGCCACCTTGGGATGGGACACGCCCACCAGGGAGAGACCACGCCCACCTAAAGAAGGGACACGCCCACCCCCAAACCACTAAGTCCCAGCTGAGTTCTGCCTTAACTGGTCCTTACTGGTCCCACCACCCCATTCCGCGTTCCAGTGACCCGTACTGGTCCATACTGGTTTATACTGGTCTATCCTGGTTTATACTGGTCTGTACTGGTCTGACCTTGATGGCGATGCTGAAGTGCTCCCAAGCCCCTTAACTGGTCCTTACTGGTCCCACCACCCCATTCCGTGTTCCAGTGACCCGTACTGGTTTATATTGGTCTATACTGGTCCATAGTGGTTTATACTAATCTATACTGGTCTATACTGGTCTGTACTGGTCTGACGTTGACAGAGATGCTGAAGTGCCCCCAACCCCCTTAACTGGTCCTTACTGGTCCCACCGCCCCATTCCCCGTTCCAGTCACCGGTACTGGTCCATGCTGGTTTATACCGGTTTATACTGGCCCATACTGGTCTATACGGGTCTATACTGGTTTATACTGACCTGACCTTGATGGAGATGCTGAAGTGCCCCCAACCCCCTTAACTGGTTCTTACTGGTCCCACCACCCCATTCCCCGTTCCAGGGATCTGTATTGGTTTATACTGGTTTATACTGCTCTACCCTGGTTTATACTGGTCTGTACTGGTCTGACCTTGATGGAGATGCTGAAGTGCCCCCAACCCCCTTAACTGGTCCTTACTGGTCCCACTGCCCCATTCCCCATTCCAATGACCCGTACCGGTCTGTACTGGTTTATACTGGTCTATACCGGTCTATACCAGTCCATACTGGTCTATACTGGTTTATACTGGTCTGTACTGACCTGACCTTGACGGAGATGATGAAGCGCCCCCAACCCCCTTAACTGGTCCTTACTGATCCCACCACCCCATTCCCTGTTTCAGTGACCCGTACTGGTTTATATCGGTTTATTCTGCTCTACCCTGGTTTATACTGGTCTATACTGGTCCATACTGGTTTGTACCGGTCTGTACTGGTCTGACTTTGATGGAGATGCTGAAGTGCCCCCAACCCCCTTAACTGGTCCTTACTGGTCCCACCACCCTGCTCGCTGTTCTAGTGACCTGTACTGGTCCATACTGGTCCATACTGGTCCGTACTGGTTTTTTACTGGTCTATACTGGTCTATACTGGTCTATACCGATCTATACTGGTCTATGCTGCTCTGTACTGGTCTGACCTTGATGGAGATGCTGAAGTGCCCCCAACCCCCTTAACTGGTCCTTACTGGTCCCACCACCCTGCTCCCCATTCCATTGACCCATACTGGGTCGTGGTGGCAAGAACCCCAGCAGGAGCCAGGTGGGGTCTTCCTGCCATTGGATGAGTGCTCTGGGAGGTCAGGGTTGCTCACAGATCCAGATCACAGCAGCACATTTCCAAGAGCACTGTCAAATGGGAAGGGCAAAGCACAATTATTAGGAAGGAATGGAGCTTTTCTCAGTCAGTGTTTTCAGTTTCCTACTCCTGAGGAATCTGGGGGTTGAGAAATGGAAAAGAAACTCTCATGTTGGACAAGTCACTGAGACTCCTGAGCTGTAACTTGGAATGCACAAGTGCTTCTGTAAGCAACTTCCTAAAGTGCTTTCGGCCTCTGCTCTGCTTTTGACAGAAGCAGCATCACTTCTGCTGGACCCATCTGTTTTTTCTTTATCTGCCCTTTTCCACCTGCCTGAGGTTTCTCTCAGATCAAAGTGAGAGCACAGACATTTGGATGGAGTGCTGACAGGGAAGTCATGAATGGATTTCTGATGTTGAATCTACTGTTTTGAAATCAGAAAATGTGGTGCTGAAGTCATCGTTAACCTTTGAGAGGGAAACAGGAGAAAAATCGGATAAACTTGTTGCTAAAAATGAGCTGCTTCAAACTGAGGTTGACCACCTCCAAAGTCTTGTTGTGCCAGAGTGCAGAGAGAAAACTTGCTAAAAAAACAGGCTCCTGGTTTGGTCAGGCAACTTCCTAAACCAGTGTCTTACCCTGGCATTGAGACTTGGGAAACCACAGAGAACCCTGATTCTAAGTCTCAGGAGAGAAAGAAACAAGGAGAATTTGAGGTTCAACTGATGTTTCTAGAGTCTCCCAGCTTTCCTCACATTAATGAAAATAGACTGAGTGATCCCTGTGATAATGAACAAAGGGAAGATTATTCTTTACCTCCCTCAATTTCCTTTGTGCCTGATACTGAATCCACTAAAAAACCTTGGACTCAAAAAGAGAACCCGACCCAGAAAACAACTCAATTCATTCTGATTCAAGTGGTTAAAGAGCAGAAGCATTATGGCGATAAACCTGGACAAATTAAAAGCCAACCAGTGAAATCCTATCAATATATCACATACCTTGGGATTCCACTTTGTTCTCATCAACAGTTAATACAATTTCCAATGGATAGGGGGACAAAATGTTGGCAGCAAAATGCCAAAGATGGGATTAAAACCCAGACGAAAAAGAATTAAAATCACTGGAGAAAAAGAAGAAACCAGTCTTCAACCAAGAGCTTCACCCTGGTACTGTTTTGTTGATATTACCTTTTTGCTTTTTATTCTAATAATCATATTGTATGTTAAAATTTGGATGATTATGAAACAGTCAGCTCACTGATTACCCCCATCAATACTAGACGATGCCCGCAGTATACCCCCGTCCCAGCCCCTCCAGGAGCCCTCAAATCCCATCCTGGTCCCACAGGACACTCCCAACTTCCCCTCAAACACTCCGAGGCCCCCAGATTGACTTCCAGATCCAGAAAACTCTTGCTGCCTGCCCATGGAGTGCCCAGTGTGGCCCACCAACTGCACCACAAAGCCAAAGCTTCCAGGCTTTCTTTCCTGGGACTTAGGGTTGTTGTTTCCTATTTTCAGCCATGCCTCCCAACTGATAGCCCAACTCCCAAACTGCTAGCATGCCTGTTGATACAGAATTGTTAAAATAAACCTTGTCAGTATATGTTTTCAGACACCGATTATTTAGTGTCGTTTCACTTTAATCCACCCCAAGGGAATTATTAATAAAAACCTGAGTTACACCCTCTCCCCTTTTCCTGGGGCGGGTTGTAACACCAATCAGCACTGACTCCGCCCAGTAGGCATAGCAAAGGAAGTTTCCTTTTGGTTTAGGGTTTAGTGTTAGGGTTAGGGTTAGGGTTAGGGTTTAAGGTTAGGGTTAGGGTTAGGGTTAGGGTTAGGGTTTAAGGTTAGGGTTTGGGTTAGGGTTAGGGTTACGGTTAGGGTTAGGGTTAGGTTTTGAGTTAGGGTTAGGGTTAGAAAGGGTTAGGGTTAGGGTTAGGAAATTTAGGGTTAGGGTTAGAGTTAGCAAAAGTTAGGGTTAGGGTTAGGGTTAGGTTTAGGGTTAGCAAAAGACAGGGTTACTGTTAGGGTTAGGGTTAGGGTTAGGGTTAGGGTTAGGGTTAGGGTTAGGGGTATGGGTAAGGGTTAGGGTTAGGAAGAATTTGTCTCCGTGCGCGATCTAACAATCGCGGTTTTAGCCCATTCTGGACACGCAGCGGTGCCCAATAAGCCCCTCTCAGGCTATAAGCCCGATTCATTGCCCACTGCTGTCAGAATCTTTTGCTTTTTCTCTTGGGTCTCTGCTTTTGCTGTTGCTGTTCTGTTGCGTGTCTGGCAGAATACCCACCGCCGTCCCGTTTGTACTCCTATAGAGCACTGTCCCCTAACCCCAACATTAAAAGAGAGACTGGAAGCTATGCGCAAACCCTGTTCCCTAACCCTAACCCTAACCAAGAGACTGCAAGCTATGCGCAAACCTTTTTCCCTAACCCTAACCTTAAAAGTGAGAATGCAAGCTATGCGCAAACCCTTTTCCCTAACCCTAACCCTAAAAACGAGACTGCAAGTTATGCGCAAACCCTCTTCCCTAACCCTAACCTTAAAAAAGAGACTGCAAACTATGCGCAAACCCTGTTACCTAACCCTAACCTTAAAAAAGAGACTGTAAGCTATGCGCAAACCCGATTCCCTGACCCTAATCCTAAAAAAGCGAATGCAAGCTATGTGCAAACCCTATTCCCTAACCTTAACCTTAAAAAAGAGACTGCAAGCTATGCACAAAACCAGTTCCCTAACCTTAACTTTATAAAAGAGACTGCAAGCTACTAGGGTTAGGGTTAGGGTTAGGGTAAGGGTTAGGGTTAGGGTTAGGGTAAGGGTTAGGGTTGGGGTTAGGGTTTAGGGTTAGGGTTAGGGTTAGGGTTAGGGTTTGGGGTTAGGGTTGGGGTTAGGGTTAAGGTTAGTCAGAATCTGTCTCAATGCGCGATCTAACTATCGCGGGTTTACCCCATTCCAGGAACGCAGTGGTGCCCAGTAAACCCCTCTCGGGCTATAAGCCCGATTCAGTGCCCACCGCTGTCAGAATCTTTTGGTTTTTCTCTTGGGTCTCTGCTTTTGCTGTTGCTGTTCTGTTGCGTGTCTGGCAGAATACCCACCGCCGTCCGGTATGTACTCTACTTCTATAGAGCACTGGGTGGAGTCAAGAGGTGGAGTCCGTGTTGATTGTTCTGCGTCACTGGCTCCGCCTACTGGGCGGAGTCAGTGCTGATTGGTGTTACAACCCGCCCCAGGAAAAGGGGAGAGGGAGTAACTCAGGTTTTTATTAATAATTCCTTTGGGGTGGATTAAAGTGAAACGACACTAAATAATCGGTGTCTGAAAACATATACTGGCAAGGTTTATTTTAACAATTCTGTATCAACAGGCATGCTAGCAGTTTGGGTGCTGTCATACCACCATGTGACACAGAGATAACCTTTGGGGGGGGAAAGAAAATGCATAGGGGAGAGAAAGGCAGGATAAGAGCAAGGGAGAGTAAGAGAAAGAAAAGCTGAGAGTGGACAGATGTATATAGTCACCGTCCACGGGGTCCAGCGATGCTTCCATGTCTGTCAGTTGAAGTGGTGGCCTTGATCTGCCGGGGGTGAAGGAGGGAAGTCCCCATTCTCCAAGAAGTTATGAGTTATAGCCATGATTAGTGTCACGGACCTTGCCTCGAGCCTCCAACATCTCGAGGGTTGCAGTCTCTCTTCTAAGGTTAGGGAACAGGTTTTGGGCATAGCTTGCAGTTACTGTGTGGACCAATTGTCAGAGACTAAAATGGTTAATGATTTATGCATTCTAGGAGACTTTTCAGGCTTTTGACTTGCATGATACCTCTGATGAGCAGTCGGGCCCCTCCCTCCCTCCAGTGTTGACGGTGTGAAGCCCTGAAAAGGCAAGAGCTGAGCTTACAGGCTTTTGACTGTTGATATATCTGATGAGGAATCAGGCCCCTCCCTCCCTCTGCTATGAGATGTTAGGGTTAGGGTTAGGGTTAAGGTTAGCAAGGGTTAGGGTTTAGGTTTTAGGGTTTACGGTTTGGGGGTTAAGGTAGAGTTAAACCATCATTTTCGGGGTATGGGCCCGATAGCTTAATTAGCTGACCTTACTAGAAAATAATATAGAGGGAGTATAGAGGATTTTGACTCCTTTAGTGTAGGTTCGATTCCTACTTTTCTAAAATTAGGAAATGAGAGGATTGGTATACCTCTATGTTTACTTTATCATAGTAACCCTTTTGGATTCAGGCACATTTCCTTGAGTGTCTTAGGTAGGGGGTAGGCGTGCATAGGAGATAGGAAGGCTGGTATGCCATAGGCATATGTTAGGGGTAAGAAGTTTTTTCAAAGCAAATGTATGAGTTGATCATATCGGAATCGAGGGTAAGAGGCGCGGATTCGTAAGAATCCTGCGGAAAGGAGGAGGGTTTTTGTAGCTAAAGTAGGGGGAATGAGTTCTTGAGGGAGATTAAGTGAGCTGGGGTTTAGGAATAGAATGGTTGTGAGTGCATTTATTAGTATAATATTAGCATATTCGGCAAGAAAAAACAAGGTGAATGGCCCTGCAGCATATTCTACCTTGAACCCTGAGACTAGTTCAGATTCTCCTTCTGTCAGGTCAAATGGAGCGCGGTTTGTTTCGGCAAGAGTGGAGATGTATCATATTATTGCTAAGGGCCAGGAGGAGAAAATGAGGTAGAGAGGTTCTTGAGTTGTAGCTAGGGTATTGAGGGTGTAGTTACCAGTAAGGATAATTACGGATAGGAGAATAATGGCTAGGGTAACTTCGTAAGAGATAGTTTGTGCGACTGCTCGGAGGGCGCCGATTAAGGCATATTTTGAGTTAGAGGCTCACCCTGATCATAGAATTGAGTAGACTGCCAAGCTAGATAGAGCTAGAAGGAAGAGTATGCCAAGGTTTAGGTCAGTAAGGGGAAAGGGTAGGGGAAGTGGTGTTCAGATTGTAATTGCTAGGAGAAGGGCTAAGATAGGAGTAGATATAAATAAGTAAGGGGATGAAGTTGATGGACGAATTGGTTCTTTAATGAATAACTTTACTCCATCTGCTATAGGTTGTAAGAGGCCAAATGGTCCTACAATATTAGGCCCTTTTCGGGCTTGCATATAACTTAGAATCTTACGTTCGACTAGGGTAAGAAATGCTACGGCGATGAGGATGGAGAGAGCATAGGATATTGATATAATAAAGTAAGTGAGGGTTAAGTGAATTGTCATGTGGTTTATGTTGGAGCTAGGGAGAGGATTTGAACCTCTGGGTAAAGGGCTTAAGCCTTCTGCATTTGCCAAGCTCTGCCACGCTAGCGGTCCTTTTCTAGGAGGGGGTTATAGTGGAGCTCTTAGTAATTTAGTTGGGTTCATTACTGGGTGCGAAGGCGTGCTTGTGGCATAGGCCTTACTTCTTCGATCCTTTCGTACTAGAAGGAGTTGTAACATAGATAGAAACCGACCTGGATTACTCCGGTCTGAACTCAGATCACGTAGGACTGTTAATCGTTGAACAAACGAACCCTTGGTAGCGGGTGCACCACTAGGATGTCCTGATCCAACATCGAGGTCGTAAACCTCCTTGTCGATGTGGGCTCTTGAAGGAGATTGCGCTGTTATCCCTGGGGTAGCTAGGTTCATTAATCAATTATATTGGGTCTGGTTACTATTAGCACATTGATGGGTAGTTCTTGGTTAAGATGGATTGTCTGATATTTGGAGGTTAAGTTTGTCTCCAAGGTCGCCCCAACCCAAAAATGCACACCAGCAAAATCCCGGGGGAGTAGGCCCTGTGGGTGAGTATTGTTTATGGGAGTGGTAGCAGGGTCTTCTTGTCTTATGGGGTTATTCCTGCTTTTGCACGGGAAGATCAATTTCACTGATTATCTGTAGGAGACAGCTAAGACCTCGTTAAGCCATTCATACAAGTCCCGATTTATGGGACAATTGATTGCGCTACCTTTGCACGGTTAGGATACCGCGGCCGTTGAACTTATTGTCACTGGGCAGGCTTCACCTTTAATACTTGGTTTGCTAAAGGCTATGTTTTTGGTAAACAGTCGGGCCTTGGATTTGCCTAGTTCCTTTTACAGATTTTAATCATCTTTGGGGGCGCTCCATAGGTGGGTTAACAGAGTTTTGGGTATAAGGTCTTGTTAAGGTTAAAAAATATCCTGTGGATTGTTAATAATGTTGTAATGTAAGCTTGCGTCATAGAGGGGATCCCTAGTTACTTATTTTAGCATAAATTCTCTTATTTAATATAAGTTGGCCTATTGAGGAAGAGGGAGTCATGAGGAAGTTTAGATTTTTTTAGGTGAGGAGCTTTGACGCATTCTTTAATGGTGGCTGCTTGAAGGCCCACAATTAAGCTGTAATTAAATTTATCCACTAGGGGAGAGTGTATTCTTTTTTAAAGGACCTGTACCTCCTTTAAATAGCCCTTAATTCGCTTCATGTGGGTTGAGTGTAGTCCTGGGAGGTGAATTAAGAGGGAACTAAGATTCATTTCATAGGCAACCAGCTATCACCCAGCTCGATTGGCTTTTCGCCACTACTAACGAGTCTTCCCACTCTTTTGCAACAGAGACGGGTTTGCTCAGTAGATAGCTGCTCGTAAGTAGTTCGCTTGGGTTTCGGGGAAGCAAGCTTAAATTGGCGTTTTGCTTGGGTAGTTCTCGCTAAATCATGATGCAAAAGGTACAAGGGTTGGTCTTTGCTATTTATTGCTTGGGTTGTCATTACTATTTCATTCTTCCCTTACGGTACATGATCTCTATTGCGTCTTGAGTTTACCTTTCTATCGCCTAGACTAGGTTGAGTGAGAGAATGTTTTGATTTAATGGGTAGTATTAACTTAGTTTCTATGTAATCTGGTAGAAGAGCTAGAGTTAGGCTTCAAGGCGATCTGATATGGAACAGATATCTTTCAGGTGTAAGCTGAATGCTTTAGTTATAGCTACGTCTTGGTAGACTAAGTGCCCCTTCCGGTACACTTCCCTTGTTACGACTTGCCTCATCTCTAGCTTAGGGGTTTATTATAAATAAAATTAATCCTAGCTTGTGAGGAGGGTGACGGGTGGTATGTACGTGCTTCAGAGCCAGCTTAAAGGAGGCATTATTATCCTGCTTTACTGCTAAATCCGCCTTTTAGGAGTGATTTCACACTCCTTGTCCTGAGGTATTCTATGCTAGAAAATGTAGCCCATTTCTACCATCTCATGAGCTATACCTTGACCTGTCTTATTAGTGGGATGTTGCTGTTGTGCCCACTGTTAAACCCTCAGTTTAGGGGTGGGCTGACGACGGCGGTATATAGGCTGATTTGGCAAGGGATGGTTGGGTGTATCGTGGGTTATCGGTTATAGAACAGGCTCCTCTAGGGGGGGTTGGAGCACCGCCAAGTCCTTAGAGTTTTAAGCGTTTGTGCTCGTAGTTCTCAGGCGGATGCTTAAGTGGTGAAAGCATCGGGATTTAGGGCCTGGCATAGTGGGGTATCTAATCCCAGTTTGTGTCCTGGCTTTCGTGGAGTTTTGTTGATCATGAAGCTAAGATCATTTCTATGGGAGTATTGGATGCATCTTGTGCTTATAACAGCTTGGTTACATTTCAGTCTTAGTTGAAGTGATAATGAAAAACCACTCTTTACGCCGTATAAAGTTAATTTGGGTTTCTTGTGTGACCGCGGTGGCTGGCACAAGATTTACCAAGCCTGGTAAGTTGCTTTAACTAAGTCAAGTTTACACTTATTGCTTAATATTAATTACTGCTGAAAACCCGTGGGGGTGTGGCTAGGCAAGGCGTTTTGGGCTACAATTGGAGTGGTGTGCCTGATGCCTGCTCCTGCTGTCTTTTTAAGGTGCTGAGGGCATTTTCACTGGGATGCGGATACTTGCATGTATATATTTGGCAAGAACTAACTGTAAGGTTAGGACTAAGTCTTTTTTGTCCTTGGGTATGTGTAATAGCCGTCTTAACATCTTCAGTGTTATGCTTTATTGTAAGCTACAAGGACTAAGGCTGTTATAGGCATAGTGATTATATTGGGGCTTGTTTTAGTTGTAGTAATAGTTGCTATTGATTTAGGATTTGTTTAGTGGTTGGAGAAGTAGTTCTAGTGGATAACAAAAATGTGTTGTTGAGAAGTTAGAAGAGTAGAAAGGGGCAGGATTGTAGTGTTGTGGGCGGGTTTGTTAAGGTTTTATGTTCTTGTAGTTGAAATTACAACAATGGTTTTTCAGGCCAAAGGTCTTGGATAGAGGCCAAGCAGGAATTGTTATGACGTACTTTATACTATTTTTAAGTGTTAGTTTTATTTTGGGAGGACTAGCAGTTGCTTCCAATCCTTCTCCATACTATGCAGTAGTGGGGTTAGTGTTGGCGTCTATTGTAGGGTGTGGATGGTTAATGAGTTTGGGGGTGTCTTTTGTATCACTAGTGTTATTTCTGGTATATTTAGGTGGGATGTTAGTGGTTTTTGTGTATTCGGTTTCACTGGCAGCAGATCCATTTCCTGAGACCTGAGGGGACTGGCAGGTTGTTGGGTATGGTGCTGGGTTAGTTTTAGTGTTGGGGGGTGGGGTGTTTATTATAGGGCTATCTGAGTTAGAGTGGTTAGGGATAAACACGGTGGATAGTGGGGATGTTTTATCTATTTGGTTGGATTTTGAGGGAGCGGCTATGTTTTATTCTTGGGGGGTGGGACAATTTTTAATTGCGGGCTGGGGTCTGTTGCTGACGTTGTTTGTTGTGCTAGAACTTGTCCGAGGGTTGTCTCGTGGGGCAATTCGGGCGGTTTAAGGAGGTGTGGTTCAGAGAATAGTTTAATGAAAATGCCAACTTTGGGAGTTGGTGATAAAGGTTTGATTCCTTTTTTTCTGAAGGGTTGGAAAAAAGTTTGGGACCAACTGTTAAAGGTGTATGTGGGTGGAATATTAGAGTAGTGGGGGCGATTAATTGGGGAGGTAAGAGGGTGAAAGGAAATGATGGGGTAGATTAAAGTGTAAACAAAGAAATGAACAAATGAATGATGAAAGGAAATGATGGGGTAGATTAAAGTGTAAACAAACAAATGAACAAATGAATGATGAAAGGAAATGATGGGGTAGATAAAAGTGTAAACAAAGAAATGAACAAATGAATGATGAAAGGAAATGATGGGGTAGATTAAAGTGTAAACAAACAAATGAACAAATGAATGATGAAAGGAAATGATGGGGTAAATTAAAGTGTGTTAAAAAAATTTAACAAATTGATGATGCAAATGTCTTAATTGGAAAATTAGGGGAATGGAAAGTTTGTAAAATTTGAAATTTTTGTTAAAAAATTTAGAAACAAAAATTAATGATGAATAGAGGGAAAGTCCCTAGATCATTGCAAAAAATGACAAAATTTTTGTAATTTTTTGTGAAATTGACGACAAAAAATATGTCTGGCGTGCATTAATTAAATTGCAACTTGATGAGAGACGTAATGGAAAAACCAAGCCAACAGCACGTGACAGTGCATCGGTGCAACAGTATGAGACCGAATAACACTTGAAACCATATCATTAATTTTCATGCGAAAGTGAGAAAACCGCTCGCCGACCATAAGGGGTACATGTCAACCATATATGGGAGCCCCCTGGCAGAGCACTCTGAAGGGCTTATTGAGATCTACCCCCAAAAAAAACCCCAAAAGTTTAGAAGAGAGAAAATGCCGCGATCACGAGGTCCAGGTTGGCCGAGCATCCCCAACCATTAGTAACGGAGCGCAAGTTTAGGAAAATTAAGCAAGTTATGGCCCTGACCGAGGAACCAGAGGTGGCAAGTTATGAGAGTGGGTTATTGGTGGAAAGGGAAAGAATACACCTGAAGCTGAAAAACATTACTAACGCCGGGTTGCTAGTTTCTCGTGAGGAGTACGACTAATAAATAACCCAACACTTCTTGGTTGGTACATAGAGCAAGGTTAAGTGGTGAGTGGTCCATGGACCATGGATTTTAGGTTCTGTGACGTTCCTCGTATTGAGAAGGATTTTATGCGAAAATTAGCAGTTTTAGGTTTTAGTTCGTTTGGCGGGATTATTCCTAGAACATGACATGTTATGTCCTTGTGTGGGAATGTGCCTAGATCTGTGAATGACAAGTTTTGGATTGTATGGGAGATAGTATGGAAATTTGGATGGTTTTTGCAATAAT
Organism: Manacus vitellinus; assembly: GCF_001715985.3. Lineage (NCBI taxonomy): Eukaryota > Metazoa > Chordata > Aves > Passeriformes > Pipridae > Manacus > Manacus vitellinus. The sequence goes on from NW_021938238.1 coordinate 16,160, forward strand.
AGTATGTCAGATTTTCCTACATGCATGTTATGTCTAATGCAGTGTAGGATGCTATGCAAAGTAATACATACCGTAGGGTATGGGGGGAGGGGGGGGCCCTCCCCTTGATGTACGTGTTGATTGGAAAGTTGGGGGGTGCTTGGATATTTTTTGGAAAACTCTAAGAAGGGGCGGCCTTCAGTCTTCGGTTTACAAGACCAACATTTTTTATAAACTATTAGAGTGGTTAGAGGTTGAGTATCTTATTTTCTAGGAGACTAGTAATGGGGAATGAGAATGATTGTGAAGTAGGTAGTTGAGGCGAGTTGTCCGATGATAATAAATGGATGTTCGACTGGTTGGCTACCGATTCATGTAAGGATTAAAAGATTTGTTACTAGGATTCAGAATAGAAGTTGGGAGAGAGGTCGGAAGGTTATAGTTCGTTGCTTTGACATGTGGAGGAATGGGGCTAGAAATAGAATTAAGACGGAGGCGGCTAGGGCTAGGACTCCTCCTAATTTGTTGGGGATTGATGGTAGGATGGCATATGCAAATAGGAAGTACCACTCAGGTTTAATGTGGGGAGGTGTTACTAATGGGTTTGCAGGTGTAAAATTTTCTGGATCTCCTAAGAGGTTGGGTGAGAATATGGCAAGTGTTATTAGAGGAATGAGGAGGAACAAAAGGCCTAGAATATCTTTTATTGAGAAATAGGGGTGAAATGGGATTTTGTCACAGTCTGAATAAATACCTAGGGGGTTGTTTGAGCCTGTTTCATGTAAGAAAGTTAAGTGGATGAGGGTGAGACCTGCAATTAAGAATGGGAGGAGGAAGTGGAGGGCAAAGAACCGGGTAGGTGTAGGGTTGTCAACTGAGAATCCTCCTCAAGCTCATTCTACAAGTGTTTGGCCAATGTAAGGGATTGCTGAGAATAGGTTAGTAATTACTGTAGCGCCTCAGAATGATATTTGGCCTCATGGGAGGACATATTCTACGAAGGCAGTTTCTATTAGAGTTAAGAGGAGAATAACTCCTGTGTTTCAGGTTTTATATAGGTAGGAACCATAGTAGAATCCTCATCCAATGTGTAGGTAAATGCATATGAAGAAGAAGGAGGCACCGTTTGCATGGAGGTTTCGGATTAGTCAGCCGAATTGAAGATTTCGGCATGTATGGGCGACGGACGTGAATGCCAGGGTGATATCCGCTGTATAATGTATTGCTAGTAGGAGGCCTGTGGTGATTTGGATTGTTAGACAGATGCCAGGAAGAGATCCAAAGTTTCATCAGGCGGAAATGTTTGGTGGTGTTGGGAGGTCAATTAAAGAATTGTTGATTATTTTTAGAAGGGGGTGATGTTTTCGTAAGTTAGGGGCCATTAATTCTTAGTTCTGTGTAAATAAGATTATAATTAAGATAGATAGAGCGAAGGATCCTAGATAGGTTTTGATTAGTCCGGAGTGTAGAGTAGTTGAGATTTTGGATACTTTGAGTTGAAGGGTCGCTAGTCCTTCTGGGTCTATTTTTTTATGTCAGGATAGGTCGATTAAATGGGATGCAATGTTCTGGTCGTTGTTACGAATAGTGCAATAGGAAAAAACGTTAAGGAGTATTGGTCTATTTTAAGGCTAAAAGGGATTTTGAAGTTCGCAATAAATTTTCATTCTCAATAGAAAGTGGTATTTTCCATATTTAAGTAGATGGAGGGGATTATGGGAATTAAACTAACTATGAAGGAAGTTTTAACAGTGTGTATGATGGTTGTTGGAGAGTTTAGATAGTTTTTGGATAGGAGGGGGAGTAGGATGGGTATAGAGAGGGTAGCCAGGGTCAAGAATATGGAGGTGTTGAGGATTAATGGGAAGTCCATTACTTTTACTTGGACTTGCACCAAGATGAATGGCTCCTAAGACCAATGGATTGCTATTATCCTTTAAAAGTAAGGGGGCTGAGGTCTTAGGCTCAGATGCAAGAGTTAGCAGTTCTTGCTGGTTAAACCTCCCCTCGGCAGGGAAGAAGAGTTTAACTTCTATTTTTAGGATCACAGTCTAATGTTTGGTTTAAAACTATGCTTGCATGTGGGAATTCCTGAGATTAGCTCTGGTTTTAGGATGAGGAGGAGGGAGGGTAGGATATGAAGTGTTATAAGGAGATGTTCTCGTGTATTTGAATTTTGGGTGGTTGTAATATAGGTTGGAGTTGGACCTCGTTGGGTTATAAGGAGTATGTAGAGGGTATAGGCTGCAGTTAGTAGAGTTGCGGCTCCGGTTAGGATAATGGTGAAGGTAGATCAGTTGAAGAGTGCAATTATGATAGTTAATTCAGCTATCAGGTTAGTGGTAGGAGGAAGGGCTATGTTTGTTAGGTTGGCTAGGAGCCATCAGATTCCTGTTAGAGGTAAAAGGGGTTGTAGGCCTCGTGTTAGAAGGAGAGTACGACTATGTATGCGTTCCTAGTTTGTATTAGCTAGGCAAAATAGTATGGAAGAGGTGAGTCCATGTGAAATCATTAGGATTATGACCCCTGAAAAGGATCAGTGGGTTTGGATTATTGTTGCGGCAATGACTAGACCTATGTGGCTTACTGAGGAGTAGGCGATTAATGACTTGAGGTCGATTTGGCGTAGGGAGATGGAGCTTGTCATTAGTGCCCCTCATAAGGCTAGGGTTAAAAATGGGTAGTAGAGGTAGTCTAATAGGGAGTTTGTAATTATTGAGGTACGCATAATGCCGTATCCCCCAAGTTTGAGGAGGAACGCAGCTAGGAGTATGGATCCTGCGATTGGTGCCTCTACGTGGGCTTTTGGGAGTCATAGGTGTAGTCCGTAAAGGGGAGCTTTCACTATGAAAGCGAGCAATAGGGCTAGACTTGATATGAGGCCTGTTCAGGAGTTTGTAAGAGATGAGTGTGAAAGTTTTATTATAGTGATGTGTATAGTTCCTGTTTGAGTGTGAAGATAGAGGATCACTTCTAATAGGGGAAGAGAACTAATTAGTGTATAAAATAAGAGGTAGATTCCAGCACTTAAACGTTCTGGTTGGCTACCCCATCGTGTGATTAGAATTAGGGTAGGGATTAGGGTAGCTTCGAATGCGATATAAAATAATATCAGTTCTAAGGCTGAGAAGGCCAAGATAATGAATGGTTGGGTGAGGATTATGGTTATGGTAAAAATATATTTTCGTGTGGGAGGTTCTTGTTGAAGGTGATTTTGGCTTGCCAGGATTATAAGAGGTAGAAGTCAATAAGATAGAACTAATAAGGGGGATGAAATTTGATCAGTTCCAAGTCATGGTGATAGGTTTTTGCTAGGGTAATAGGTTGAAGGAAGTCATTGTAAGCTAGCGGTTGCAATTAAGAGGCTGTGCGAGGTGACATTGAGTCATAGGAATTTTGGAGGAGATAGGAGGGTTATGGGGAGTAATATGATTGTAGGGAGAATAATTTTCAACATTGTAGAAGGTTTAGATTGTGTAAATGATCCGATCCGTGAGTTCGGGTGGAAGCTACTAGGACTGCTAGACCGGCGCCTGCTTCACAGGCTGAGAATGCTAACATAAGAATGGGCATTAAGGTGGGGGATGTTGTTTGGGTTTGAATAGGTCATATGGAGAGGGCAATGTATATTGATAGTATTATACTTTCTAAGCATAGCAGGGCAGAAATTAGGTGTATTCGGTGAAAGGCTAGTCCTAGACTACTTAGGGTGAAGGCAGAGTAGAAGCTTAAATGCAGAAAGGTCATTGAGAAAGTCATGGGGTAGGACTGTGGTTTGTTGAGCCGAAATCAACTGTCTTTGCTAGACTTTCTGAAGTTATTCTGCTCATTCTAAGCCCCCTTGAATTCATTCATAAATTAGCCCTAGTGCGAGGAGGAGAATGACTGTGGAGGTTCATGTTAAGGTAGTGGGGGGGGAGAGGAGTTGAGTAGCCCATGGGAGGGGCAGTAGGAGGGCAATTTCTAGGTCGAACAAGAGGAATAAGATTGCGACAAGGAAGAATCGGATTGAAAATGGGAGGCGGGCAGAGCCCAGTGGGTCAAAACCACATTCGTATGGGGATAATTTTTCTGAATCTGGATTTATTTGAGCTAATCAAAGGTTTAGTGAAGTTAAGATAATACATAGTGATAGAGAAATTGTGAATATAAAGAGGATGATGTTAATTGCCTTTCTCTGGTTTTGATCCAGATTTTAGAGATTGGAAGTCAATTGTAATTAATATACTAGAAGGGCAAGATCCTCATCAATAGATTGTTATGTAGAGGAACAGTCAGATAATGTCAACAAAATGTCAGTATCAGGCCGCTACTTCAAAGCCAAAGTGGTGGTTGGATGTGAAGTGGAATTTTACGAGGCGGAGGAGGCAAATCAAGAGGAAGGAGGATCCAATGATTACGTGGAGACCATGAAATCCTGTGGCGACGAAAAAGGTTAATCCATAGACTCCGTCGGCAATTGAGAATGGAGCTTCATAATATTCTATTGCTTGAAGTGCTGTAAAGTAGAATCCTAATAGGACGGTTATAAGTAGGGCTTGGGTAGCTTGGTTCTGATTGCCCTCTGTAATGCTGTGATGTGCTCATGTGACAGTGACTCCTGAGGCTAGGAGGATAGCAGTGTTTAGTAGGGGGACTTCTATTGGATTGAGAGGGTTGATTCCTATAGGAGGTCATTGTCCTCCGAGTTCTGGAGTGGGGACTAAGCTGGAGTGGAAGAATGCTCAGAAGAATCCTAGGAAGAAGAATGCTTCGGATGTAATAAATAAAATTATTCCGTAACGTAAGCCCTTTTGGACTGTAGGGGTATGGTGGCCTTGGAATGTGCTTTCTCGTACGATGTCACGTCATCATTGGAGTATCACTAGGATTATAGAGAGTAGGCCTAGGAGTAAGAGTTGGATAGAGTTGTGGTGGAATCATATGGCTAACCCAGAGGTAGTGAGGAGGGCGGCTGCTGCTCCAAAAATGGGTCAAGGGTTTGGGTCTACTATGTGAAATGAGTGGGCTTGGTGTGTCATTAAGGGTTAAATGTTTTCTTGTAAGTAAAGGCTTAGAAGAAGTACAAAGACATACGCTTGGATTATTGCCACGGCCACTTCTAGAATTGTTAAGAGGAGTAGAATTGTTCTAGTTAGAAGGGACACGGTAGGTATAATGGGAAGGAGGACGGTAGTGGCTGTTGAAATGAGTTGGATGAGCAGGTGTCCTGCTGTGAGGTTGGCTGTGAGGCGAACTCCTAAGGCTAAAGGGCGAATGAGAAGGCTTGTTGTTTCAATTATGATGAGGGCAGGAATTAGAGGTGTTGGGGTGCCTTCTGGTAGGAGGTGTCCAAGGGAAGCTGAAGGTTGGTTTCGTAGGCCTGTTAGCAGGGTGGCAAGTCATAGAGGGAAGGCGAGGGCTAGGTTTATTGATAGTTGGGTAGTAGGTGTGAATGTGTAAGGTAGGAGGCCTAATAGGTTAATTGTTAGAAGTATAATTCTGAGTGATGATAGGATTAGGGCTCATTTATGGCCTTTTTTGTTTAATGGGGTTATTAGTTGTTTTGTGATTAAATGGAGAAATCAGAGTTGAAGAGTTGAAAGACGATTTGTAACTCATCGATTGCCAGGAGAAGAAAGTAATAGGGTTGGGAATAACAGCGAGATGAGGATAAGGGGGATTCCGAGGAGGCTTGGTCTTATGAATTGATCAAAGAAGCTTAGGTTCATGGTCAGTTTCAGGAATGGGTTTTTATAGTGGGTAGTGTTTTGTTGGAGGGTGAGTTAGTTGGGGTAAATAGTAAGAGTTTAGGTTGAAGGATAAGAGAAAAAGTGAATCATGAAGTTAGTATGATAAAAAGTCAAGGTGCGGGGTTTAGTTGGGGCATGTCACTAAGGAGGGTGAATAATCCTCTTTCTCTAGCTTAAAAGGCTAGTGCTGGTTCATAGCTTCTTAATGATTAGGATGTTAGAAGTGAAGATCAGTTTTCGAAGTGTGTTAAAGGGGCT
>NW_021938239.1:0-39897 GCF_001715985.3 Manacus vitellinus
TGATGGACGAATTCGTTCTTTAATGAATAACTTTACTCCATCTGCTATAGGTTGTAAGAGACCAAATGGTCCTACAATATTAGGCCCTTTTCGGGCTTGCATATAACTTAGAATCTTACGTTCAACTAGGGTAAGAAATGCTACGGCGATGAGGATGGAGAGAGCATAGGATATTGATATAATAAAGTAAGTGAGGGTTAAGTGAATTGCCATGTGGTTTGTGTTGGAGCTAGGGAGAGGATTTGAACCTCTGGGTAAAGGGCTTAAGCCTTCTGCATTTGCCAAGCTCTGCCACGCTAGCGGTCCTTTTCTAGGAGGGGGTTATGGTGGAGCTCTTAGTAATTTAGTTGGGTTCATTACTGGGTGCGAAGGCGTGCTTGTGGCATAGGCCTTACTTCTTCGATCCTTTCATACTAGAAGGAGTTGTAACATAGATAGAAACCGACCTGGATTACTCCGGTCTGAACTCAGATCACGTAGGACTGTTAATCGTTGAACAAACGAACCCTTGGTAGGGGTTGCACCACTAGGATGTCCTGATCCAACATCGAGGTCGTAAACCTCCTTGTCGATGTGGGCTCTTGAAGGAGATTGCGCTGTTATCCCTGGGGTAGCTAGGTTCATTAATCAATTATATTGGGTCTGGTTACTATTAGCACATTGATGGGTAGTTCTTGGTTAAGATGGATTGTCTGATATTTGGAGGTTAAGTTTGTCTCCAAGGTCGCCCCAACCCAAAAATGCACACCAGCAAAATCCCGGGGGAGTAGGCCCTGTGGGTGAGTATTGTTTATGGGAGTGGTAGTAGATTTTAAAGTTCCACGGGGTCTTCTTGTCTTATGGGGTTATTCCTGCTTTTGCACGGGAAGATCAATTTCACTGATTATCTGTAGGAGACAGCTAAGACCTCGTTAAGCCATTCATACAAGTCCCGATTTATGGGACAATTGATTGCGCTACCTTTGCAAGGTTCGGATACCGCGGCCGTTGAACGAATTGTCACTGGGCAGGCTTCACCTTTAATACTTGGTTTGCTAAAGGCTATGTTTTTGGTAAACAGTCGGGCCTTGGATTTGCCTAGTTCCTTTTACAGATTTTAATCATCTTTGGGGGCGCTCCATAGGTGGGTTAACAGAGTTTTGGGTATAAGGTCTTGTTAAGGTTAAAAAATATCCTGTGGATTGTTAATAATGTTGTAATGTAAGCTTGCGTCATAGAGGGGATCCCTAGTTACTTATTTTAGCATAAATTCTCTTATTTAATATAAGTTGGCCTATTGAGGAAGAGGGAGTCATGAGGAAGTTTAGATTTTTTTAGGTGAGGAGCTTTGACGCATTCTTTAATGGTGGCTGCTTGAAGGCCCACAATTAAGCTGTAATTAAATTTATCCACTAGGGGAGAGTGTATTCTTTTTTAAAGGACCTGTACCTCCTTTAAATAGCCCTTAATTCGCTTCATGTGGGTTGAGTGTAGTCCTGGGAGGTGAATTAAGAGGGAACTAAGATTCATTTCATAGGCAACCAGCTATCACCAGCTCGATTGGCTTTTCACCACTACTAACGAGTCTTCCCACTCTTTTGCAACAGAGACGGGTTTGCTCAGTAGATAGCTGCTCGTAAGTAGCTCGCTTAGGTTTCGGGGAAGCAAGCTTAAATTGGCGTTTTGCTTGGGTAGTTCTCGCTAAATCATGATGCAAAAGGTACAAGGGTTGGTCTTTGCTATTTATTGCTTGGTTTGTCATTACTATTTCATTCTTCCCTTACGGTACATGATCTCTATTGCGTCTTGAGTTTACCTTTCTATCGCCTAGACTAGGTTGAGTGAGAGAATGTTTTGATTTAATGGGTAGTATTAACTTAGTTTCTATGTAATCTGGTAGAAGAGCTAGAGTTAGGCTTCAAGGCGATCTGATATGGGGCAGATATCTTTCAGGTGTAAGCTGAATGCTTTAGTTATAGCTACGCCTTGGTAGACTAAGTGCACCTTCCGGTACACTTACCTTGTTACGACTTGCCTCATCTCTAGCTTAGGGGTTTATTATAAATAAAATTAATCCTAGCTTGTGAGGAGGGTGACGGGTGGTATGTACGTGCTTCAGAGCCAGCTTAAAGGAGGCATTATTATCCTGCTTTACTGCTAAATCCGCCTTTTAGGAGTGATTTCACACTCCTTGTCCTGAGGTATTCTATGCTAGAAAATGTAGCCCATTTCTACCATCTCATGAGCTATACCTTGACCTGTCTTATTAGTGAGATGTTGCTGTTGTGCCCACTGTTAAACCCTCAGTTTTGGGGTGGGCTGACGACGGCGGTATATAGGCTGATTTGGCAAGGGATGGTTGGGTGTATCGTGGGTTATCGGTTATAGAACAGGCTCCTCTAGGTGGGTTTGGAGCACCGCCAAGTCCTTAGAGTTTTAAGCGTTTGTGCTCGTAGTTCTCAGGCGGATGCTTAAGTGGTGAAAGCATCGGGCTTTAGGGCCAGGCATAGTGGGGTATCTAATCCCAGTTTGTGTCCTGACTTTCGTGGAGTTTTGTTGATCATGAAGCTAAGATCATTTCTATGGGAGTATTGGATGCATCTTGTGCTTATAACAGCTTGGTTACATTTCAGTCTTAGTTGAAGTGATAATGAAAAACCACTCTTTACGCCGTATAAAGTTAATTTGGGTTTCTTGTGTGACCGCGGTGGCTGGCACAAGATTTACCAAGCCTGGTAAGTTGCTTTAACTAAGTCAAGTTTACACTTATTGCTTAATATTAATTACTGCTGAAAACCCGTGGGGGTGTGGCTAGGCAAGGCGTTTTGGGCTACAATTGGAGTGGTGTGCCTGATGCCTGCTCCTGCTGTCTTTTTAAGGTGCTGAGGGCATTTTCACTGGGATGCGGATACTTGCATGTATATATTTGGCAAGAACTAACTGTAAGGTTAGGACTAAGTCTTTTTTGTCCTTGGGTATGTGTAATAGCCGTCTTAACATCTTCAGTGTTATGCTTTATTGTAAGCTACAAGGACTAAGGCTGTTATAGGCATAGTGATTATTATTGGGGCTTGTTTTAGTTGTAGTAATAGTTGCTATTGATTTAGGATTTGTTTAGTGGTTGGAGAAGTAGTTCTAGTGGATAACAAAAATGTGTTGTTGAGAAGTTAGAAGAGTAGAAAGGGGCAGGATTGTAGTGTTGTGGGCGGGTTTGTTAAGGTTTTATGTTCTTGTAGTTGAAATTACAACAATGGTTTTTCAGGCCAAAGGTCTTGGATAGAGGCCAAGCAGGAATTGTTATGACGTACTTTATACTATTTTTAAGTGTTAGTTTTATTTTGGGAGGACTATCAGTTGCTTCCAATCCTTCTCCATACTATGCAGTAGTGGGGTTAGTGTTGGCGTCTATTGTAGGGTGTGGATGGTTAATGAGTTTGGGGGTGTCTTTTGCATCACTAGTGTTATTTCTGGTATATTTAGGTGGGATGTTAGTGGTTTTTGTGTATTCGGTTTCACTGGCAGCAGATCCATTTCCTGAGACCTGAGGGGACTGGCAGGTTGTTGGGTATGGTGCTGGGTTAGTTTTAGTGTTGGGGGGTGGGGTGTTTATTATAGGGCTATCTGAGTTAGAGTGGTTAGGGATAAACACGGTGGATAGTGGGGGTGTTTTATCTATTTGGTTGGATTTTGAGGGAGCGGCTATGTTTTATTCTTGGGGGGTGGGACAATTTTTAATTGCGGGCTGGGGTTTGTTGCTGACGTTGTTTGTTGTGCTAGAACTTGTCCGAGGGTTGTCTCGTGGGGCAATTCGGGCGGTTTAAGGAGGTGTGGTTCAGAGAATAGTTTAATGAAAATGCCAACTTTGGGAGTTGGTGATAAAGGTTTGATTCCTTTTTTTCTGAAGGGTTGGAAAAAAGTTTGGGACCAACTGTTAAAGGTGTATGTGGGTGGAATATTAGAGTAGTGGGGGCGATTAATTGGGGAGGTAAGAGGGTGAAAGGAAATGATGGGGTAGATTAAAGTGTAAACAAACAAATGAAGAAACGAATGATGAAAGGAAATGATGGGGTAGATTAAAGTGTAAGCAAACAAATGAACAAATGAATGATGAAAGGAAATGATGGGGTAGATTAAAGTGTAAACAAAGAAATGAACAAATGAATGATGAAAGGAAATGATGGGGTAGATTAAAGTATAAACAAACAAATGAACAAATGAATGATGAAAGGAAATGATGGGGTAGATTAAAGTGTGTTAAAAAAATTTAACAAATTGATGATGCAACTGTCTTAATTGGAAAATTAGGGGAATGGAAAGTTTGTAAAATTTGAAATTTTTGTTAAAAAATTTAAAAACAAAAATTAATGATGAATAGAGGGAAAGTCCCTAGATCATTGCAAAAAATGACAAAATTTTTGTAATTTTTTGTGAAATTGACGACAAAAAATATGTCTGGCGTGCATTAATTAAATTGCAACTTGATGAGAGACGTAATGGAAAAACCAAGCCAACAGCACGTGACAGTGCATCGGTGCAACAGTATGAGACCGAATAACACTTGAAACCATATCATTAATTTTCACGCGAAAGTGAGAAAACCGCTCGCCGACCATAAGGGGTACATGTCAACCATATATGGGAGCCCCCTGGCAGAGCACTCTGAAGGGCTTATTGAGATCTACCCCCAAAAAAAACCCCAAAAGTTTAGAAGAGAGAAAATGCCGCTATCACGAGGTCCAGGTTGGCCGAGCATCCCCAACCATTAGTAACGGAGCGCAAGTTTAGGAAAATTAAGCAAGTTATGGCCCTGACCGAGGAACCAGAGGCAGCAAGTTATGAGAGTGGGTTATTGGTGGAAAGGGAAAGAATACACCTGAAGCTGAAAAACATTACTAACGCCGGGTTGCTAGTTTCTCGTGAGGAGTACGACTAATAAATAACCCAACACTTCTTGGTTGGTACATAGAGCAAGGTTAAGTGGTGAGTGGTCCATGGACCATGGATTTTAGGTTCTGTGACGTTCCTCGTATTGAGAAGGATTTTATGCGAAAATTAGCAGTTTTAGGTTTTAGTTCGTTTGGCGGGATTATTCCTAGAACATGACATGTTATGTCCTTGTGTGGGAATGTGCCTAGATCTGTGAATGACAAGTTTTGGATTGTATGGGAGATAGTATGGAAATTTGGATGGTTTTTGCAATAATAGTATGTCAGATTTTCCTACATGCATGTTATGTCTAATGTGGTGGAGGATGCTATGCAAAGTAATACATACCGTAGGGTATGGGGGGAGGGGGGGGCCCTCCCCTTGATGTACGTGTTGATTGGAAAGTTGGGGGGTGCTTGGATATTTTTTGGAAAACTCTAAGAAGGGGGCGGCCTTCAGTCTTTGGTTTACAAGACCAACATTTTTTATAAACTATTAGAGTGGTTAGAGGTTGAGTATCTTATTTTCTAGGAGACTAGTAATGGGGAATAAGATGAGAATGATTGTGAAGTAGGTAGTTGAGGCGAGTTGTCCGATGATAATAAATGGATGTTCGACTGGTTGGCTACCGATTCATGTAAGGATTAAAAGATTTGTTACTAGGATTCAGAATAGAAGTTGGGAGAGAGGTCGGAAGGTTATAGTTCGTTGCTTTGACATGTGGAGGAATGGGGCTAGAAATAGAATTAAGACGGAGGCGGCTAGGGCTAGGACTCCTCCTAATTTGTTGGGGATTGATGGTAGGATGGCATATGCAAATAGGAAGTACCACTCAGGTTTAATGTGGGGAGGTGTTACTAATGGGTTTGCAGGTGTAAAATTTTCTGGATCTCCTAAGAGGTTGGGTGAGAATATGGCAAGTGTTATTAGAGGAATGAGGAGGAACAAAAGGCCTAGAATATCTTTTATTGAGAAATAGGGGTGGAATGGGATTTTGTCGCAGTCTGAATAAATACCTAGGGGGTTGTTTGAGCCTGTTTCGTGTAAGAAAGTTAAGTGGATGAGGGTGAGACCTGCAATTAAGAATGGGAGGAGGAAGTGGAGGGCAAAAACCGGGTAAGTGTAGGGTTGTCAACTGAGAATCCTCCTCAAGCTCATTCTACAAGTGTTTGGCCAATGTAAGGAATTGCTGAGAATAGGTTAGTAATTACTGTAGCGCCTCAGAATGATATTTGGCCTCATGGGAGGACATATTCTACGAAGGCAGTTTCTATTAGAGTTAAGAGGAGAATAACTCCTGTGTTTCAGGTTTTATATAGGTAGGAACCATAGTAGAATCCTCATCCAATGTGTAGGTAAATGCATATGAAGAAGAAGGAGGCACCGTTTGCATGGAGGTTTCGGATTAGTCAGCCGAATTGAAGATTTCGGCATGTATGGGCGACGGACGTGAATGCCAGGGTGATATCCGCTGTATAATGTATTGCTAGTAGGAGGCCTGTGGTGATTTGGATTGTTAGACAGATGCCAGGAAGAGATCCAAAGTTTCATCAGGCGGAAATGTTTGGTGGTGTTGGGAGGTCAATTAAAGAATTGTTGATTGTTTTTAGAAGGGGGTGATGTTTTCGTAAGTTAGGGGCCATTAATTCTTAGTTCTGTGTAAATAAGATTATAATTAAGATAGATAGAGCGAAGGATCCTAGATAGGTTTTGATTAGTCCGGAGTGTAGAGTAGTTGAGATTTTGGATACTTTGAGTTGAAGGGTCGCTAGTCCTTCTGGGCCTATTTTTTTATATCAGGATAGGTCGATTAAATGGGATGCAATGTTCTGGTCGTTGTTACGAATAGTGCAATAGGAAAAAACGTTAAGGAGTATTGGTCTATTTTAAGGCTAAAAGGGATTTTGAAGTTCGCAATAAATTTTCATTCTCAATAGAAAGTGGTATTTTCCATATTTAAGTAGATGGAGAGGATTATGGGAATTAAACTAACTATGAAGGAAGTTTTAACAGTGTGTATGATGGTTGTTGGAGAGTTTAGATAGTTTTTGGATAGGAGGGGGAGTAGGATGGGTATAGAGAGGGTAGCCAGGGTCAAGAATATAGAGGTGTTGAGGATTAATGGGAAGTCCATTACTTTTACTTGGACTTGCACCAAGATGAATGGCTCCTAAGACCAGTGGATTGCTATTATCCTTTAAAAGTAGGGGGGCTGAGGTCTTAGGCTCAGATGCAAGAGTTAGCAGTTCTTGTTGGTTAAACCTCCCCTCGGCAGGCAAGAAGAGTTTAACTTCTATTTTTAGGATCACAGTCTAATGTTTGGTTTAAAACTATGCTTGCATGTGGGAATTCCTGAGATTAGCTCTGGTTTTAGGATGAGGAGGAGGGAGGGTAGGATATGAAGTGTTATAAGGAGATGTTCTCGTGTATTTGAATTTTGGGCGGTTGTAATATAGGTTGGAGTTGGACCTCGTTGGGTTATAAGGAGTATGTAGAGGGTATAGGCTGCAGTTAGTAGAGTTGCAGCTCTGGTTAGGATAATGGTGAAGGTAGATCAGTTGAAGAGTGCAATTATGATAGTTAATTCAGCTATCAGGTTAGTGGTAGGAGGAAGGGCTATGTTTGTTAGGTTGGCTAGGAGCCATCAGATTCCTGTTAGAGGTAAAAGGGGTTGTAGGCCTCGTGTTAGAAGGAGAGTACGACTATGTATGCGTTCCTAGTTTGTATTAGCTAGGCAAAATAGTATGGAAGAGGTGAGTCCATGTGAAATCATTAGGATTATGGCCCCTGAAAAGGATCAGTGGGTTTGGATTATTGTTGCGGCAATGACTAGACCTATGTGGCTTACTGAGGAGTAGGCGATTAATGACTTAAGGTCGATTTGGCATAGGCAGATGGAGCTTGTCATTAGTGCCCCTCATAAGGCTAGGGTTAAAAATGGGTAGTAGAGGTAGTCTAATAGGGAGTTTGTAATTATTGAGGTACGCATAATGCCGTATCCCCCAAGTTTGAGGAGGAACGCAGCTAGGAGTATGGATCCTGCGATTGGTGCCTCTACGTGGGCTTTTGGGAGTCATAGGTGTAGTCCGTAAAGGGGAGCTTTCACTATGAAAGAGAGCAATAGGGCTAGACTTGATATGAGGCCTGTTCAGGAGTTTGTAAGAGATGAGTGTGAAAGTTTTATTATAGTGATGTGTATAGTTCCTGTTTGAGTGTGAAGATAGAGGATCACTACTAATAGGGGAAGAGAACTAATTAGTGTATAAAATAAGAGGTAGATTCCAGCACTTAAACGTTCTGGTTGGCTACCCCATCGTGTGATTAGAATTAGGGTAGGGATTAGGGTAGCTTCGAATGCGATATAAAATAATATCAGTTCTAAGGCTGAGAAGACCAAGATAATGAATGGTTGGGTGAGGATTATGGTTATGGTAAAAATATATTTTCGTGTGGGAGGTTCTTGTTGAAGGTGATTTTGGCTTGCCAGGATTATAAGAGGTAGAAGTCAACAAGATAGAACTAATAAGGGGGATGAAATTTGATCAGTTCCAAGTCATGGTGATAGGTTTTTGCTAGGGTAATAGGTTGAAGGAAGTCATTGTAAGCTAGCGGTTGCAATTAAGAGGCTGTGCGAGGTGACATTGAGTCATAGGAATTTTGGAGGAGATAGGAGGGTTATGGGGAGTAATATGATTGTAGGGAGAATAATTTTTAACATTGTAGAAGGTTTAGATTGTGTAAATGATCCGATCCGTGAGTTCGGGTGGAAGCTACTAGGACTGCTAGACCGGCGCCTGCTTCACAGGCTGAGAATGCTAACATAAGAATGGGCATTAAGGTGGGGGATGTTGTTTGGGTTTGAATAGGTCATATGGAGAGGGCAATGTATATTGATAGTATTTATTATGCTTTCTAAGCATAGCAGGGCAGAAATTAGGTGTATTCGGTGAAAGGCTAGTCCTAGACTACTTAGGGTGAAGGCAGAGTAGAAGCTTAAATGCAGAAAGGTCATTGAGAAAGTCACGGGTAGGACTGTGGTTTGTTGAGCCGAAATCAACTGTCTTTGCTAGACTAACTTTCTGAAGTTATTCTGCTCATTCTAAGCCCCCTTGAATTCATTCATAAATTAGCCCTAGTGCGAGGAGGAGAATGACTGTGGAGGTTCATGTTAAGGTAGTGAGGGGGGAGAGGAGTTGAGTAGCCCATGGGAGGGGCAGTAGGAGGGCAATTTCTAGGTCGAACAAGAGGAATAAGATTGCGACAAGGAAGAATCGGATTGAAAATGGGAGGCGGGCAGAGCCCAGTGGGTCAAAGCCACATTCGTATGGGGATAATTTTTCTGAATCTGGATTTATTTGAGCTAATCAAAGGTTTAGTGAAGTTAAGATAATACATAGTGATAGAGAAATTGTGAATATAAAGAGGATGATGTTAATTGCCTTTCTCTGGTTTTGATCCAGATTTTAGAGATTGGAAGTCAATTGTAATTAATATACTAGAAGGGCAAGATCCTCATCAATAGATTGTTATGTAGAGGAACAGTCAGATAATGTCAACAAAATGTCAGTATCAGGCCGCTGCTTCAAAGCCAAAGTGGTGGTTGGATGTGAAGTGGAATTTTACGAGGCGGAGGAGGCAAATCAAGAGGAAGGAGGATCCAATGATTACGTGGAGACCATGAAATCCTGTGGCGACAAAAAAGGTTGATCCATAGACTCCGTCGGCAATTGAGAATGGAGCTTCATAATATTCTATTGCTTGAAGTGCTGTAAAGTAGAATCCTAATAGGACGGTTATAAGTAGGGTTTGGGTAGCTTGGTTCCGATTGCCCTCTGTAATGCTGTGATGTGCTCATGTGACAGTGACTCCTGAGGCTAGGAGGATAGCAGTGTTTAGTAGGGGGACTTCTATTGGATTGAGAGGTTTTATTCCTATAGGAGGTCATTGTCCTCCGAGTTCTGGAGTGGGGACTAAGCTGGAGTGGAAGAATGCTCAGAAGAATCCTAGGAAGAAGAATGCTTCGGATGTAATAAATAAAATTATTCCGTAACGTAAGCCCTTTTGGACTGTAGGGGTATGGTGGCCTTGGAATGTGCTTTCTCGTACGATGTCACGTCATCATTGGAGTATCACTAGGATTATAGAGAGTAGGCCTAGGAGTAAGAGTTGGATAGAGTTGTGGTGAAATCATATGACTAACCCAGCGGTAGTGAGGAGGGCGGCTGCTGCTCCAAAAATGGGTCAAGGGTTTGGGTCTACTATGTGAAATGAGTGGGCTTGGTGTGTCATTAAGGGTTAAATGTTTTCTTGTAAGTAAAGGTTTAGAAGAAGTACAAAGACATACGCTTGGATTATTGCCACGGCCACTTCTAGAATTGTTAAGAGGAGTAGAATTGTTCTAGTTAGAAGGGACACGGTAGGTATAATGGGAAGGAGGACGGTAGTGGCTGTTGAAATGAGTTGGATGAGCAGGTGTCCTGCTGTGAGGTTGGCTGTGAGGCGAACTCCTAAGGCTAAAGGGCGAATGAGAAGGCTTGTTGTTTCAATTATGATGAGGGCAGGAATTAGAGGTGTTGGGGTGCCTTCTGGTAGGAGGTGTCCAAGGGAAGCTGAAGGTTGGTTTCGTAGGCCTGTTAGCAGGGTGGCAAGTCATAGAGGGAAGGCGAGGGCTAGGTTTATTGATAGTTGGGTAGTAGGTGTGAATGTGTAAGGTAGGAGGCCTAATAGGTTAATTGTTAGAAATATAATTATGAGTGATGATAGGATTAGGGCTCATTTATGGCCTTTTTTGTTTAATGGGGTTATTAGTTGTTTTGTGATTAAATGGAGAAATCAGAGTTGAAGAGTTGAAAGACGATTTGTAACTCATCGATTGCCAGGAGAAGAAAGTAATAGGGTTGGGAATAACAGCGAGATGAGGATAAGGGGGATTCCGAGGAGGCTTGGTCTTATGAATTGATCAAAGAAGCTTAGGTTCATGGTCAGTTTCAGGAATGGGTTTTTATAGTGGGTAGTGTTTTGTTGGAGGGTGAGTTAGTTGGGGTAAATAGTAAGAGTTTAGGTTGAAGGATAAGAGAAAAAGTGAATCATGAAGTTAGTATGATAAAAAGTCAAGGTGCGGGGTTTAGTTGGGGCATGTCACTAAGGAGGGTGAATAATCCTCTTTCTCTAGCTTAAAAGGCTAGTGCTGGTTCATAGCTTCTTAATGATTAGGATGTTAGAAGTGAAGATCAGTTTTCGAAGTGTGTTAAAGGGGCTGATTCTACTACGATAGGTATGAAGTTGTGGTTGGCTCCACAGATTTCTGAGCACTGACCGTAGAAGATTCCAGGATGGGTTGTGATAAAGGAAGTTTGGTTCAGTCGTCCTGGAATTGCATCGGTTTTTACACCAAGGCTAGGAACAGCTCAGGAGTGGAGAACGTCATCAGCTGTAACAATAATTCGAATCAGGGATTCTATTGGAATGACGATGCGGTTATCAACTTCTAGGAGGCGGAAATGACCGAGTGGTAGATCCATAGTTGGTAGTATGTAAGAGTCAAAAGATAAATCTTTAAAGTCTGTATATTCGTTGGATCAGTATCATTGGTGGCCAATAGCTTTGAGGGTGAGGTCAGGCTCATCGATTTCGTCTATCATGTAGAGGATTTGAAGGGATGGGAGGGCTAGTATAATTAGGACAATGGCAGGGAAGATTGTTCAGACTAGTTCTACTTCTTGTGCGTCGACGGTGTTGGAGGATAGTTTTTCTATAAGTATAAGAGCTAGTAAATACAGGACTAGGCTACAAATGGCTAGTGCGACTATTAGGGCATGGTCGTGAAATTCAATAAGTTCTTCTATAATAGGGGATGAAGCGTCTTGAAAACCAAATTGAGAGTGGTTGGCCATGGAGTTGGGATGGGAGGTTCTGGGTTTTCACCTGTGATTTAGTCTTGACAAGACTATGTAATGATTTTACTAACAACCCATAAGAAAGAAGCATGAGTGGTTTGATGCGGTTGGCTTGAAACCAGCTTATGAGGGTTTGATTCCTTCCTTTCTTGTACTTGGACAAAAGCTGGTTCTTCAAAGGTATGGTAGGGAGGAGGGCAGCCGTGAATTCATTCAATGTTTGTGGAGGTAAGTTCTGGTTGCACTACTTTCCGTTTGGATGCGAAGGCTTCTCAGATAATGAACATTAGTATAATTCCAGCTACTATGGAGATGAGGGAGCCGATGGAGGATAGGGTGTTTCATAGGGTATAAGCATCTGGGTAGTCTGAGTATCGTCGTGGTATACCAGCTAGGCCTAGGAAATGTTGTGGGAAGAATGTTAGGTTGACCCCAAAGAATATTACTCCAAAGTGGGCTTTAGCTCATGTAGAGTGAAGGGTGTAGCCAGTGAACAGTGGGAATCAATGTGTGAAGCCAGCTAAAATGGCGAATACTGCCCCCATATAGATAATACATAGTGGAAATGTGCAACTACGTAGTAGGTGTTGTGCAGGGCGATGTCTAGGGAGGAGTTGGCAAGAACGATGCCTGTTAGTCCACCAATGGTGAAGAGGAAAATAAAGCCTAAGGCTCATAGTATGGGCGGGTCTCATTTGATTGTTCCACCGTGTAGGGTTGCTAGTCAGCTGAAGACTTTAATGCCAGTGGGGATTGCAATAATTATGGTGGCGGATGTGAAGTAAACTCAGGTATCTACGTCCATTCCAACTGTAAATATGTGGTGAGCTCATACGATAAAGCCCAAGAAACCAATGGATAATATGGCTCAGACTATGCCTATGTAGCCAAAGGGTTCTTTTTTACCGGTGTAGTAGGCTACAACATGGGAAATAATTCCGAATCCTGGTAGGATAAGGATGTAGACTTCTGGATGGCCAAAAAAATCAGAATAAGTGTTGATATAAAATTGGGTCTCCGCCTCCTGCGGGGTCAAAGAATGTAGTGTTTAGGTTTCGATCTGTTAGAAGCATTGTAATGCCAGCAGCAAGGACTGGTAGGGAGAGAAGAAGTAGAACTGCAGTAATTAGGACAGATCAAACGAATAGAGGGGTTTGGTATTGTGAGAGAGCAGGTGGTTTTATATTGATTGCTGTGGTGATAAAGTTGATTGCCCCAAGGATGGATGAGACACCTGCCAGGTGAAGGGAGAAGATGGTAAGGTCTACTGATGCACCGGCGTGGGCTAGATTTCCGGCTAGGGGTGGGTATACTGTTCATCCTGTTCCGGCCCCGGCTTCTACTGTAGAAGATGCTAGAAGAAGTAGGAAGGATGGAGGAAGTAGTCAGAAGCTCATGTTATTTATTCATGGAAATGCTATGTCGGGGGCACCAATTATTAATGGTACTAATCAGTTACCAAACCCTCCGATTATAATAGGCATTACTATAAAGAAAATTATAACGAAGGCATGTGCGGTGACGATTACATTGTAAATTTGGTCATCGCCTAAAAGGGTGCCTGGCTGTCCTAGTTCTGCTCGAATGAGGAGACTAAGGGCTGTGCCGATTATACCAGCTCATGCACCAAAAATAAGGTAAAGTGTGCCGATATCTTTGTGGTTAGTGGAAAATAGTCAACGGTTGATGAAAGTCATAGGTAAGATGGCTGAGTGTAGAAGCGTTAGGCTGTAGTCCTTTTTACAGAGGTTTGATTCCTCTTCTTATCGATTCTGTAGTGAAGTTCCTGTTGAGTTGCAAGCTCATTGATGTGCATTAAACATGCGCCGGGATCTAGTAGACAGAAGCCTGTTGGTTGGGGCATTTAGCTGTTAACTAAAATTTTATGGGATCAAATCCCATCTGTCTAGGGGGAGGTTCTAGCTTAATTAAAGCATCTGAGTTGCATTCAGGAGATGCAGGTTAGTATCCTGTGTACCTTAACAGAAACTAAGAGGGATTAGCCCTTGTTTAAGGCTTTGAAGGCCTTCGGTTTAAATAACCTAAGTTTCTAAGGGATTGCGAGTACTATGGGAGATAGTGGTAGGAGTATAATTGATAAGGAGGTAAAGGTTGTGGTTAGGGTGTTAGTTGGTTTGTTAGTTTGTCATTGTTTTATGTAGTTGGTGAAGTTTGGGGGTAGTGTGATGGTTGCACAGTAGGCCAGTCGTAGGTAGAAGAAAAGTCCAAGTAAAGAGAGTAGGATAATAGCTGTGGCTACTACTGTTAGTTCTTGTTTTGTGAGCTCTTGAATAATTAACCATTTGGGTAGGAATCCCGTTAGGGGAGGAAGACCTGCAAGGGAGAGGAGAGTGAGCATAAGGATTGTGGTTAGTGATGGAATTTTGGTTCATGTGGATATAACAGTGGATAGTTTTAGGGTATTGGTTGTGTTAAGGATGAAGAAGATGGCGGAAGTTGTTACAGTATATAGATAGAAGGTAATTAAAGTCAGATTGGGGTTATAGTTGAGAATAATAGTTATTCATCCTAGGTGTGCGATAGATGAGAAATAAAAAGATTTTCTCTCTACTTCCTGTCAGCAGCGATACCTGGCCACTTCATGGGAAGCAGGGCTTCACCACACAGAGAAGCCGCTCAGAAGGCATGTATTGTAAAAAAATGGATTTTCCCCCTTTCCTGTTCCTTTCCTGAGCTCTTGTAGCTGAGCCGACGCCATATATTCTGCAATGTCCCTTTGGTCCATTTGGCTCAACTGACCTGTCTGTATCGCCTCCCATGATCTTGCCCCCGATTCAGGGGACGAAGCCGACAATGCAGATGCTGCACCAGTCCTGCTCAGCAGTTGCCGAAGCACTGATGTGATTAACCCCTTTGTAGCTCCCAATGCAAAGCACAGCACTGTGACGCCTGCAGTGAGAAAATGAACTCCAGCTCAGACAGACCCAACACGTGGGATTCTGAAATGTCTCAGGGTTCGTTTGGTTCCACGATGCCCCTCTCAGACCTGGCAGTAGAAAAATAAATCAAAAAATTGAGAAGAAATCATCTTAAAGTCATGCTAAGCCTGTCTTCTACAGTCCAGAATCTATATAAGTGTGACTGCAGATACTTGGGATGAGGGTAGATGCTCAGAGGAATTGATGGGTTTGATCTAGGAAACCTGTCCCAAAGTTTTCACTGCCTTTTCCTCCTTGGACATTTCCTGATGCCCGGAGGAAGCTCATGTCCAACAGCAGCAGGTAACCCTTGTATAACAAGGAATGAATGATGCTCCTCGTGCGGTGGTGAGACAAAGAGAAGTTTATTCAAAATTCCCACTCTTAAATCCCTGCGTACCATGTGACTTCTTCAGCCAATAGAGTTATATGTGACTGCGCATGTCCCCTGGGGCCCATCGCCCTGGCACATCCCCTGTGCATCCAGACACGCCTCCCACATATCCCCTCTCTCTAATATCTTAAAGAAGTCACAAAAAGCAGTGCAAAAAACAGTGCAAACAACCAGAACATTGTAAACTACCAAGCTTCGCAGCAACCCAGCGCATTGCTTCGCTTAGCTTCTTAACTCTAATATAAACCTTTTAAAACCTTATATTCCTATAGGGTAGTGCAACTTGGATAATTATTTTATTAACTTGGGGCCTTTAGCCCAACTGTGTGTAAACTATAACTTTTATTAATCTGAGGGTTTTTTAATAACTGGGGATTTCAAACTTTATTCAAGAAACAGGGTAAGCATATCAAAACTCAATTCTTTCAAGGTGACCTTGTGGTGTAGGTAATGTGGTCTTGTGAGGTATTCTGTGTTTTTATGTTTTCCAGTCACACAACTCTCTTATTCATTCACTCATCTCACACACGACGGCCATCATCATTCACGCATACACATACACACACCAATATTTGCAGTTTGCTTGTCACCACATTGGTCATTAATATAAACTGAAACATAACATAACTGTTTTTAAACTCCTGAGTTATCTGGTTCCTGCAGCTGTGATTGGGTATCCAAATAGGGCTTTACACACCTGGAGGGAATCCACTTCAGTTCTTTTCCTGTTGCCACACAAGCGTAACCTCTCCCCCAAGTCAGAAGATCTAAAGGTCCTGTCCATTGTCTCGAGATCAAATCTTTTACCATGACTAATGGCCTGGGAGAGGCAAACGCCTGAGATTTGTGCTGCTTCTCATATCTGCTTCTTTCAGCACCGTCACAATTTAAAAAATTGATAACATATGTGGCTTTCCACAAACGTTCTTGCGGACTGTATAGCTTCTCCCCCCTCTTTGTTTTATTAGCATCTCTTTCAGTGTGCGGTGTGCCCTTTCTACAATTGCTTGTCCCGTAGGTGAGTGTGGAATTCCTGTACTATGTGAAATTCCCCATTCTGACAGGAAATTCCTTACCTTTTCAGAGACGTATGCTGGTCCGTTATCGGTCTTAATCTGTTGTGGAGTGCCAAGGGTAGCAAAACAGCTTAGCCAGTGTCTTATTACATCCTTGGCTTTCTCACCTGTGTGTGCTGTAGCGGTGATGTACTGTGAATGTGTGTCTACAGTTACATGTACATATTTCAAGGGGCCAAATTCTGGGATGTGTGTAACATCTGTTTGCCATATCTGATTGGATATTAACCCTCTGGGGTTAACACCTTCCTGAGATGGCAGGGGGGTAATTTTTTGACAGTCTGGACAAGTCATTATGATATCTCGGGCCTGATTGATAGTAATTTTGAATTGTCTCTTTAGAGAGCGTGCATTCTGGTGGAAAAATGAATGGGACAATTTTGCTTGCTCAAGGGTCCTAGGTACTGTGTTGAACATTGCTGCTTTGTCAGCTTCTCGGTTCCCTTCAGCTATTGGCCCTGGCATGTCAGTGTGAGACCTGATGTGCATTATATAAAAATCAAACCTTCTGTGATTGACAAGGAACCAAATACAACGCATTTCAAACAACAAATGAGGGTTAGAAACATCCCGAAGAAATGAACATTCTAGACGTGAAACTAGCCCTGCAGCATAACAAGAATCAGTGACAATATTAACAGGTTGTTCAGAAAACTTTTCCAAGGCAATACGAATGGCAACCAGTTCCAGAACCTGCACAGAGCATTGGTTCATGGTCTGTACTTTTTGTTCCCATTGTCCGGTATCAGGATTTATCCAAGTCACTGCAGCTTTCTGTGATCGCCCAGATGCATCTGTAAAAACTGTGAGGCCTTTTACTGGCTCACTTCTGCATCTAGTCATGGTTCTTAAAGGCAAATTACCAATTTCTGCCCAAAGTTTGTGCTTAGGGAGATTAACTGAAATGTTACGATCAAAACCTGCTAAGGCAGCTTGGAACTCAGTGTCCTCAGCTAGCATCCAAGCTAAATTGTCCTTCGTGGCTGGAATGTAGATGACTGCTGGATCCCTTCCATCTAGTTCCTGTAATCAAACTCTGCCTTTAATAACAAGCTTAGCAAACATTTCATTAATTGTCCATACAGTTTTAGGTGGGGTGTGGGGCAGAAATAGCCATTCTAGAACCAGCAGTGGGTCCTTTTCAGTCTGGTCCCACTGGAATAAGACTGCAAATGGTTGGTACCTGCTGGGAATTAAGGTCAGGCAGATTTGCAGTTCAGGATCTCTCCTTCTGCTCTGCCTAGATTCGTTCGCCTTGGCACAGATGTCTAACGCCTGTTTGGCCTCTGCTGTCAGAGCCCTATTAGACGTCAGATCAGAGTCCCCCTTTAGTAACACAAAGAGAGGGTGTAACTCCTCTGTGGTTAAGCCTAGAACAGGCCTTAACCAATTAATAGCTCACAGGAGTTTTTGCAACTCATGTAAGGTTAAAGTGTCTTTTACCTCGAGCTGCAGCGGCTGTGGGGAAATCTGTTGTTGCGTGATTCTCCATCCAAGATAGCTCCAGGGCTGCGATCGCTGGATTTTCTCTTCTGCAACCTGTAAGCCTGCTTCTTGGACAGCATCAGTTAAAGCAGTAACAACAATTTGCAGTTCATTTTCTGTGGCCATGCTTATTAAAATATCATCCATGTATTGGTAGATTACTGCAGAGGGAAAACGTTTTCTGACAGGTTGAATAGCATTTGCAACTACTGTTTGGCATATGGTTGGACTGTTCTTCATCCCCTGAGGGAGAACAACCCAGTGATACCTTTGCATAGGCTGTGAGTTGTTTAATGCTGGAATAGAAAATGCAAACCTTGGGGCATCCTCGGGGTGCAGGAATATGGTGAAAAAGCAGTCCTTTAAATCAATTATTGTCAGAGGCCAGTTCGCTGGGAGCATAGCAGGTGAGGGTAATCCTGGTTGCAATGCCCCATAGACTCAATGACTGCGTTTACTGCTCTGAGATCCTGAATCATCCTCCATTTGCCAGTTTTTTTGGGAATGCAAAATACAGGAGTGTTCCAGGGACTATTTGTTGGCACAATGTGTCCTGCTTCCAATTGTTCCTCTACAAACATCTTTAAATGTTCAAGCCTTTCTTTTTTCATGGGCCATTGGTCTACCCAGACCGGCTGGTCACTTTTCCAGACCAGCTTAATCGGTACTTGGGACGGCTGACCAATGGCCCCTATTGAAAAACCTGGTTGCTTGCAGGAGGAATTTGCATTACTGTGCCAAACTGTGAAAGTATATCACGTCCCCACAGAGAGCAAGGGATCGGGGCTATGAATGGAGCTACCTTTGCTACTTGCCCCTCTGGTCCCAAGACAGTGAGTACTTGAGCACTCTGTCTGGGTCTTTGTGTGCCTCCCACCCCTTGAATGGTTGCAGCTGGGCAAACAGTAGGCCAGTCAAGTGGCCATTCGGAGTCCTTTATGATGGAAACATCGGTGTTGCAAAGCAGTTTAAATTTAGTAGTAGAATGGCTAAGGCTTAAGTAAAAGGGTAGGCCTAGAAAGCAACACATTACAGTAGTGAGTTAAGCAGCAGCCTTGTTCGTGGGAATAGAATGTACTGAAGAAGTAGAAACAATAATCAAAAGATGTAGTCAAGCATGTACGTAACGATTTGTACCTTAGATGTGGTAAGGGTCTGTTAAACAGTTCTAGGGGGGTAAGGCAACTTAAGCAGATTTATGATTAGAGTAGATGATTGTTAATTGTTATAAACTACTGCACCTGGGTTGCTATAGAAACTGTAATTGTTTTAGCCGTGAGAATACATGTAAACTTGTTTGTGTATAAAAGCTGAACTGAGAACGAGGGTCGTCGGAATCCTGACTTGGGGCGTTAGCCCGCAGGTTCCCGGGGCCCCGAATAAAGCACCCATAAACTGGCACTCTGTTGGTTTGTGTCTCTGTTTACGGGCAACAGTTTTGGCGACACCAGATGGAACTCCGGGGGTAGCTGGGCGGCTCACGAGCTGATCTACTCCATGCCGGCAACCAGGTGATTTCTGGGGAGACATCGACCCGTGCCCGCCCCGCGCCCGCCGGACAACCCTCTAGGTAAGCCCGAAGGTGCTTTATTCTTTTAGGTTTGTTGGTTGGGAGCCTGCCTATAAGACGGGATAGTGAGTGTCCCGCTGGGTTGGGCTAAAGGTACCTTGGTTGGGAAGCCTAGGCGCTGGTCGTAAGACGCGGCGAAAGCTGCGCAGTACCAGCACTCGCCTCTCAGAGAGAGAATCGGCGAGTTGGTTTTGGTTTTGGTTTTGTTCTGGTTTATATTGTTGTGTTATCGTGCTGGTTGTTAAAAGTATTGTTTTGTGTTGTGTTATTGTGAATTTGATGAATTTAGATTGTGGTGTGTGTGTGAGCCAGTAGCAAGCATGATGTCATTTAAAACCTTTAGAGCACTATCCTGCACAGAAAAAGATATCCCTAGCGATTCTCCGCTTGGTTGCTTGTTAAAACATTGGAAGGAAGGAAATTTTGGACAAGAGTTAAGCAAGAAACAGTTGATTGATTATTGTAATAATGTATGGCCTCAATATGAAACAGGAGGAATGCTGTGGCCCAGAAATGGATCACTGACTCTGGAAATTATAACCCCTTTGATGCGATATTTACGAGAGAATGAGAAGTGGGATGAAATACCGTATCTGGATTTGTTTTATTATTTAGAACAAAACACTGAATGGCAAAAGGAATGTGGTATCTTAGTGTTGAAAGAACTGGAACTGGAGGATGATAAATGTAAGAAATGTCAAGAGCGGAGTATAAAGATATTGAAAGGATTGGATGATAAACATGGGCAGAAAATACGGTTTTCAGAACCAGAGGAGGATGTGTCTTTGTTAGTCTCCCCCGGAGTAACTCCAAGTGCGCCCCCGAGAAATAGTCTCCCTTCACGTGCAAGGGCACAATCACACACCATGCCCCCGTTAGAATCATCCTCGGATGAGGAAGAAACAGGGGGGGTGGGAATGTGACAGAACTCCTCTAGCAGAACGGACTCGGAGAGGGCGAAGGGAGAGGGAAAGAAGACGGGGAGGGGGGAGGGAGACAGACGTTTCGCTCTCACCCCCTAGATTGATGGCTCCCTTGCGAGAAGCGGTTGGAGCAGGCAGGGGAAAAATCATGATAAAAGTTCCTTTTTCGCCTAATGATTTACTAATTTGGAAACAGTCAGCTGGGACATATAGAGAAAATCCTGAGCGGGTGGCTCGTGTTATAAAAATGGTTATAAAAACACAAGACCCGGACTGGAATGATTTACAGGTATTAATAGATACAATTTTAGATTCAACAGAAAAAGAAATGGTATTAAAGGTGATGGTGGAGAGAGCAAAGGAAAGGATTCGTACCCTGCCTCGGGCAGCGCGGGGGACGGTAAATGATTTTGTACCGCGGGAGGATCCCGATTGGGACGCTAATAACCCCGCAGATTATAAAAAGTTAAAAATTTACCAGGAATTATTGGTAGAGGGAATACGATGTGGCATTCCAAAAACGTTGAATTGGTCTAAGTTATATTCAGTAATGCAAGATAAGACTGAGTCCCCTTCTGCCTTTTTAGAAAGGCTAAAGGAAACAGCTAGAAAGTATACAGACTTAGATGTTGAAGACGAGTCTGGAAAATTACAATTAGCATTGATCTTTATGGGACAATCACAAGAATATATTAGAAAGAAATTTCAAAAACTGGAAGGGAGAGAAACAAGAGATTTAGAGAAATTGTTAGAAGTGGCTTGGAAAGCATATAACAATCGGGAAAAGGAAAGTACTAAGAAACAACAAGCGAGCTTGTTGGCGCTTTTACAAGCTTCAGGAGAGAACAATGGGGCCGGTGGCCATAGAGGAAGAAGTCGTGGTAATAGGGGAAGGGGAGGAATGGGTAGAGGATTTAACAATCAGTCGGGATTTGGAAATCAATACGGGGGAGGACGTGGTAGAATAGGACCAAATCAGTGTGCTTTTTGTAAAGGACAAGGACATTGGAAAAACGAATGCCCATTAAATGCTGGAAATGGAATGAATCCTTGGAATCCTCAAAGCTTTGTGAATCCACAAAACCCTGTTGGTATGGGCACGCCACAGGGTGTCGCCCAAGCATTTATGTTAGGGAGTTGTGGAAGACAGAGTCGGCTAGATTCAGACTTAAAGGTTGTTTTGGAAGTAGAGGGGGAGCCGACGGAATTTAGAATAGATACTGGAGCTAGTTTTTCGGCAATGAATAAATTGATGGGGCCATTAAGTGATTCAACCGTACAAGTAGTGGGAGTTTCAGGACAGATAGAGGAAAGAACATTTCTGCGACCTCTAGATATCAAATTTAAGGGAAGAGAATTAGATCATCAATTTCTGTACATGCCTAACAGTCCTGAATGTTTATTAGGAAGGGATTTGCTTTCAGCCTTGCAAGCTAAAATTATATTTGAAAAAGGGAGAGTCAAGATAGAAATTCCAGAAGAAAATTTAGCAAAAATTTTTGTTGTGAAAGAAGTGGAAAAGGAAGAAATACCCCAAGAGATTGAACAGGCTGTTGTACCCTGGGTGTGGGAGACCGGGGTTCCTGGGAAATCTAAAGCAGCCACCCCAGTTAGAATAGAATTAAAAGAAGGAGCACAACCTGTCAGAGTTAGGCAATACCCAATTAGTTTAGAAGCAAGAAAGGGAATAGCCCCTATGATTTCACAGTTCCTAACTCTAGGAATATTACAAGAATGTGAATCAGAATTTAATACCCCCATATTTCCGATAAAAAAAACCAAATGGAAAATATAGATTAGTACAAGATTTGAGAGCAGTAAATCTTATTACAAAAGATATTCACCCGGTTGTAGCAAATCCTTATACCTTGCTAACATCTGTGTCTGAGAAGTTTCAGTGGTTTACTGTGGTTGATTTGAAAGATGCTTTCTTCTGCATACCACTGGCACGAGAAAGTTGGAAAATCTTTGCCTTTGAATGGGAAAGTCCGGAGACAGGACGAAAGAGACAGCTCGCTTGGACCAGATTACCACAAGGATTCAAGTGTTCTCCTACAATATTTGGTAACCAGTTGGCAAAGGAACTTGAGGAGTGGAAGATGACGCAGGTAAAAGAATCTCCTTTTTCTTATATAGTGCTTCAGTATGTTGATGACGTCTTTTTGGGGGCTACAGAACAGGGACTTTGTCGTCAGTTAACTATTGAACTGTTAAACATGCTGGGCCAAGCAGGCTACCGAGTCTCAAAAGAAAAAGCACAATTAGTAAAACGGAAAGTTATCTATCTGGGATGTGAAATTTCCCAAGGAGTCCGGCGCCTGGGAACAAATAGAATTCAAGCAATATGTGCTATACCTGTGCCTAGAAATAATCAAGAACTGAGATCTTTTCTAGGAATGGTCGGATGGTGCAGGCTGTGGATTCCTAACTTCGGACTGACTGCTCGACCACTGTATGAAGCAGCAAAGGAGTCCAAGCTAACCTGGGGGACAGAGCAAGAAAAAGCATTCCAGGAACTGAAGAAAGCCCTCCAGGAAGCACCTGCCCTGGGACTACCGGACCCAACCAAGGAATTTCAGCTCTATGTTTGTGAGAGACAGCGAATGGCCTTAGGAGTCCTCACTCAGCGTCTAGGATCCTGGAAGAGACCGGTTGGGTACTTCTCCAAACGGCTAGACGCAGTAAGTGGGGGATGGCCGGGGTGTCTCAGAGCTGTGGCAGCGACGGTCATTTTAATACAGGAAGCACGCAAATTGACTCTGGGAAAACACATGATAGTGTACGTGCCCCACATGGTCATAGCAGTTCTAGAGCAAAAAGGGGGGCATTGGCTCTCCTCCAGCCGCATGTTGCAATACCAGGCTTTGTTGAGAGAACAAGATGATGTTGAACTGAAAATTACTAACCATCTCAACCCAGCAGAATTCCTTAGGTCTACACAGGAAGAAGGCACCCTGGAGCATGACTGTGTAGAGACCATTGAACAAGTCTACGCGAGCAGAAGAGACTTGAAGGACGAACCACTGACAGATCCTGACTGGGAGCTGTACACCGACGGATCTAGTTTTGTGGAAAACGGCACCAGGTACGCTGGGTATGCAGTAGTCACTTTACAACAAGTGATAGAAGCGAAGGCACTACCCCAAGGTACGTCTGCACAAAAGGCCGAGATATGGGCATTGGTGAGAGCTTTAATATTAAGCCAAGGAAGGAGAGTTAACATATGGACTGACTCCAAATATGCTTTTGGGGTAGTTCATGTTCACGGAGCACTCTGGAAGGAGAGAGGACTTCTTACTTCTCAGGGGACAACGATTAAACATCGGGAAGAAATTTTACAATTGCTAGAGGCAATACATAAGCCCTCAGCAGTGGCAATAATGCATGTCAGAGGACACCAGGCTGATCCAGGACGAGAGTTTCAGGGAAATCGATACGCTGACCAAGCAGCCAGGAGGGCTGCGAGAGAGGTATGGACTCAAATGGTTCTTTTACCA
Source organism: Manacus vitellinus (assembly GCF_001715985.3). Lineage (NCBI taxonomy): Eukaryota > Metazoa > Chordata > Aves > Passeriformes > Pipridae > Manacus > Manacus vitellinus. Next base: position 23,686 of record NW_021938239.1, read on the forward strand.
ACCCGGAATAATCCAGCAATAGCATTCATGGAAGAGAAACCGCATTATTCACCTGAAGATGAGAAATTAGCTGTGATGATGGAAGCAAAGAAAAATATCAGGGGGTGGTATATCACTCCTACGAGACAGGTAATTTTACCAGTCAGAATAATGAAAGCAGTGCTTGAAATGGAACACAACAAGTGCCACTGGGGTGCAGAAGCACTAGTGAAATTCTTGAAAAACGAAATTTTCTCAAACCAGATGTTAACACTAGCTAAAAGGGTGAATGCAATGTGTCCTATGTGTATAAAGAATAATCCAGTAGTCAGGAAGCAAGTACAGATGGGAAAATTACAAGTAGGACAGTTACCAGGAGACTATTGGCAAGTAGATTTTTCTGAGTTGCCTAAGGCCCAAACTTTTAAATATCTGCTAGTGTATGTTTGTACCTTCTCAGGGTGGCCAGAAGCTTTTCCATGCAGGACCAATCAGGCAAAAGAAGTAGTGAAAACCCTTCTGAAGGAAATCATCCCAAGATTTGGAGTTCCCCTAGGGCTGTCCTCTGATCGAGGACCGCACTTTACAGCAGGGATAGTCCGAGATGTGTCAGCTGTATTAGGGATAACATGGAATCTCCATACACCATGGAGACCGCAGTCTAGTGGACAAGTAGAAAGAATGAATCAGACATTAAAAGGTCAATTGAAGAAGATCTGTCAGGAAGCCAAAATCCAGTGGCCCCAAGCAGTACCCCTCGCTCTGCTGAGAGTTAGGATTAAACCAAGGGAAAGAATAGGAGTAAGTCCATACGAAATATCATGCGGCTACTTACCAAGGGGATCCTCATGTAGTGGGTGATCAGGCAGTATTTAACTATGTGTTATCTTTGAATAAGACCCTCACAGCCCTCAGAGGAGCGCTGCAGTGGAATTGGCCTCTGCCCCTGGAGAATCCGGTTCATGACATTTCTCCAGGAGACCAAGTCTATGTGAAAAACTGGTCTGTGGAACCATTAAAGGGAACATGGGACGGTCCTCGCCAGGTGATAATGACCACTTATACGGCGGTGAAAGTCGAGGGAATCGACAATTGGATCCATTACACCCGAGTCAAGAAGGTTCCAGTCTCATGGTCGGTAGAACCTCTCTCACCTACAAAGATGGTATTTCGAGCCAACAATTGAAGATTGTGGTATTCCTGGGGTTGATAAGTTTAGCAGAGACCACCGTGAGAATTGAAACCCCAGATCCTTATTTGTTTGTACCAGAACACACTGATGTAAACTTAACTTGTCTGTTTTCAGATGACCAGGGAGCTGAATTAAGAGATGTCCACGTCAAGTGGAGACGGAGGGATCAAGATCGAATCATAACAGAAGGAGTGACAACAGTTTGGGATGCGACACAACAAAAGGGTTATGCCGTCCTGCAGGTACCTGAGGTGTCTAAAACCGTAGAAGGGACATACATGTGTGTAGTTTGGATTCAAAGGAGTTTTGATTATGGGTATGTAGAAATACACATGATAAACACAACTCGGGAAATAATGACTAAGGTACAAGTTATACCCCCTAGGAAAACTCGACATGTGAGAGATCTGCAGATTCCGAATAGAGAAATAGAACAGGAAAATTTAATTGTGGGCTTAATTCGAGATTTTGGGAAAGTACAAAACGTTACTAAAATTACTGCATGTCTCCCTATGCCTCATGCAGCAGGAGACCCAATTCCATGGGGAATAATTCCAGTGCCGGAAATACCCAAAATGTTTAAGAATATTACAAGGAATTGCAAATTTGTAACCATCACATGGAGCGAAACGATAGATATATGTTTATTAAGTGACAAAATGATGAAGAAGCAATGTGAACAGATGCCGGGATATTTCCGATGGGTAGTAATTGGGACATGGGTAACAAGTGAAACAATTAATGAATTAAAAGGATACTGTTTAGTTACAAATTCAACACACCCATGCTCTAAAGTTCCGGCTTCAGTAAAACGAGAAAAACAAGAAGAGGTTTGTCAAAATATTACCAGTTCTACAACCATGGAAGAATGGCAAACAATTTGGGGACCCAGCCTGCTAGAGACATATAGTTATATTGGAAAGGTACAGTGGTGCATTCACTGGAAGGGGAAAAAGAATCAAACTTATTCTACAGGAAATAGAGGGAATCATAATTGGAGGACAGAAACACATACAAAAGAGGATTGGAATTGTACCCGAATATACACATGTGATACCCCAGACGATGAAATAGGCTTAATGCCAGTCAAAACACTCCTGCAGTTAGGATGTGAGTGTCGAGGATATAACCATACTATTAAAGGACATGTGAAAAACATTGATTGTCACACTACCACAGTTAGAAGTCCCGGAAATCTAGTATGGGTCATGGGACATGGTCAATGGACCACCCACATGCCACTAGACGGTCCGGTTGTACCTGTCACACTAGGGATACCTACTCTTTGTCCACTCTGGAGAAAAGAGAAGTTAACACCAGCAGAGATGCGAGCACGGGAGAAAAGAGAAGTTAGTAATGACATTAATGATCTGGAACTAACAGATTGGCATGAGCCATCAGCAGGAGTTAAATTCGGATGGGCACTAGAATCTTTGTTTGCCCCAATTTCAACATATCGAAATAGAGAAATGTTGTTCAAATTGATGAGCCAGACCGAAAGGTTAGCAGCAGTCACTAAGAAAGGATTTAAAGATCTAAATTTACAATTACAAGCCACCTCTAGAATGACCATACAAAACCGCATGGCATTAGACCTGATATTACTCAAAGAACATGGAGTTTGCGGTTACCTGCATGCAAAGGATGAGCATTGTTGTGTACACATCCCAAATGTCACTCAAAAAGTAGAGAAAGATATTAATCAATTAGAACAAATTGACGAGAATGTTCATAAACTGCAGAGAGAAGCGGAACACAATTGGATAGGACAATTATTCAGCTCCCTAGGTCTCCATGTATCAGGATGGATATCTTCTGTTATCCAGTACGGAATATTGATTGTAATAATTGTTGTCATAGCCATAACTGTTTACAAGTGTCTTTTAGGAATGATTGTAAAAGAAGGTCAACATACGAGACGCATCATGAAAGCTATAACAAGAAAAGAAGTAATCTCACCGCAAAATGGATCACCTCCTATCCATCAAGAAACTGCAACCTGAAGATTGCTGTATTTGAGCATCCTTGCAAGCAAAGCCTGAAGAATGCTCAAAAGGGGGGACTGTTGCAAAGCAGTTTAAATTTAGTAGTAGAATGGCTAAGGCTTAAGTAAAAGGGTAGGCCTAGAAAGCAACACATTACAGTAGTGAGTTAAGCAGCAGCCTTGTTCGTGGGAATAGAATGTACTGAAGAAGTAGAAACAATAATCAAAAGATGTAGTCAAGCATGTACGTAACGATTTGTACCTTAGATGTGGTAAGGGTCTGTTAAACAGTTCTAGGGGGGTAAGGCAACTTAAGCAGATTTATGATTAGAGTAGATGATTGTTAATTGTTATAAACTACTGCACCTGGGTTGCTATAGAAACTGTAATTGTTTTAGCCGTGAGAATACATGTAAACTTGTTTGTGTATAAAAGTTGAACTGAGAACGAGGGTCGTCGGAATCCTGACTTGGGGCGTTAGCCCGCAGGTTCCCGGGGCCCCGAATAAAGCACCCATAAACCGGCACTCTGTTGGTTTGTGTCTCTGTTTACGGGCAACACCGCAACAATAATCCAAACCCACTGATCCTTTTCAGGGGCCATAATCCTAATGATTTCACATGGACTCACCTCTTCCATACTATTTTGCCTAGCTAATACAAACTAGGAACGCATACATAGTCGTACTCTCCTTCTAACACGAGGCCTACAACCCCTTTTACCTCTAACAGGAATCTGATGGCTCCTAGCCAACCTAACAAACATAGCCCTTCCTCCTACCACTAACCTGATAGCTGAATTAACTATCATAATTGCACTCTTCAACTGATCTACCTTCACCATTATCCTAACCAGAGCTGCAACTCTACTAACTGCAGCCTATACCCTCTACATACTCCTTATAACCCAACGAGGTCCAACTCCAACCTATATTACAACCACCCAAAATTCAAATACACGAGAACATCTCCTTATAACACTTCATATCCTACCCTCCCTCCTCATCCTAAAACCAGAGCTAATCTCAGGAATTCCCACATGCAAGCATAGTTTTAAACCAAACATTAGACTGTGATCCTAAAAAGAGAAGTTAAACTCTTCTTGCCTGCCGAGGGGAGGTTTAACCAACAAGAACTGCTAACTCTTGCATCTGAGCCTAAGACCTCAGCCCCCTTCCTTTTAAAGGATAATAGCAATCCACTGGTCTTAGGAGCCATTCATCTTGGTGCAAGTCCAAGTAAAAGTAATGGACTTCCCATTAATCCTCAACACCTCTATATTCTTGACCCTGGCTACCCTCTCTATACCCATCCTACTCCCCCTCCTATCCAAAAACTATCTAAACTCTCCAACAACCATCATACACACTGTTAAAACTTCCTTCATAGTTAGCTTAATTCCCATAATCCTCTCCATCTACTTAAATATGGAAAATACCACTTTCTATTGAGAATGAAAATTTATTGCGAACTTCAAAATCCCTTTTAGCCTTAAAATAGACCAGTACTCCTTAACGTTTTTTCCTATTGCACTATTCGTAACATGATCTATTCTTCAATTTACAACATGATATATAGCCTCAGAACCCCACACCACAAAATTCTCTCTTTACCTTCTAATCTTTCTCATTGCAATACTCATCTTAATCATCGCTAATAACATATTCCTCTTATTTATCGGCTGAGAGGGAGTCAGAATTATATCCTTCCTCCTGATTGGATGGTGACACGGTCGAGCAGAACCCAACACCGCTGCACTTCAAGCCGTACTTTACAACCGTATTGGGGATATTGGACTAATCCTCTGCATAGCATGACTAGCATCCTCAGTAAACACTTGAGAAATTCAACAGCAATCCTCCCCAAACCAAATATCCCTTCTCCCTCTCTTAGGGCTCATCCTAGCCGCCACAGGTAAATCCGCCCAATTTGGCCTGCATCCATGACTCCCAGCAGCTATAGAAGGGCCAACCCCTGTATCTGCCCTACTCCATTCCAGCACAATAGTAGTTGCCGGAATCTTTCTACTTATTCGCACTCCCCACATATTATGTAACAACCAAATTGCCCTAACTATGTGCCTTTGTATAGGTGCCCTATCCACCCTATTTGCCGCTACATGTGCTCTTACCCAAAACGACATCAAAAAAATTATTGCTTTCTCTACATCCAGCCAACTAGGACTAATAATAGTCACTATTGGCCTAAATCTACCTCAACTAGCCTTCCTACACATCTCTCTACGCATGCATTCTTTAAAGCCATACTCTTCCTTTGCTCTGGGTCTATCATTCACAGCCTTAACGGTGAACAAGACATTCGAAAAATAGGAGGATTACAGAAACTACTCCCTACAACTACCTCATGCCTGACAATCGGAAATTTAGCTCTCATAGGAACACCATTTTTAGCAGGGTTTTACTCAAAAGATCTCATTATCCAAAGTCTTAACACCTCCTACCTAAACACCTGAGCACTCCTCCTAACCCTCGTAGCTACAGCTTTTACTGCAACTTACAGCCTACGTATAGCCCTACTAGTACAAACTGACTACACCCGGATTCCCTCCATTACTCCCATCAATGAAAACAACCCAGCAGTCACAAACCCAATTACTCGTCTCGCTCTCGGAAGTATTATAGCTGGTCTATTAATTACCTCTTATATCTCCCCTACAAAAACCCCTCCTATAACCATACCACTGGTCACAAAACCCACTGCTATCATTATTACAACATTAGGCATCATTCTGGCATTAGAACTATCAAAACTCACACATACCTTCTCTGCCCCCAAACAAAATATCGCTATAAACTTCTCCAGCACTCTAGGATATTTTAACCCCCTTATACACCGCCTCAGCTCTACTAAACTCCTAAACAACGGCCAGAACATTGCATCCCATTTAATCGACCTATCCTGATATAAAAAAATAGGCCCAGAAGGACTAGCGACCCTTCAACTCAAAGTATCCAAAATCTCAACTACTCTACACTCCGGACTAATCAAAACCTATCTAGGATCCTTCGCTCTATCTATCTTAATTATAATCTTATTTACACAGAACTAAGAATTAATGGCCCCTAACTTACGAAAACATCACCCCCTTCTAAAAATAATCAACAATTCTTTAATTGACCTCCCAACACCACCAAACATTTCCGCCTGATGAAACTTTGGATCTCTTCTTGGCATCTGTCTAACAATCCAAATCACCACTGGCCTCCTACTAGCAATACATTATACAGGATATCACCCTGGCATTCACGTCCGTCGCCCATACATGCCGAAATGTTCAATTCGGCTGACTAATCCGAAACCTCCATGCAAACGGCGCCTCCTTCTTCTTCATATGCATTTACCTACACATTGGACGAGGATTCTACTATGGTTCCTACCTAAATAAAGAAACCTGAAACACAGGAGTTATTCTCCTCTTAACTCTAATAGCAACTGCCTTCGTAGGATATGTCCTCCCATGAGGCCAAATATCATTCTGAGGCGCTACAGTAATTACTAACCTATTCTCAGCAATTCCTTACATTGGCCAAACACTTGTAGAATGAGCTTGAGGAGGATTCTCAGTTGACAACCCTACACTTACCCGGTTTTTGCCCTCCACTTCCTCCTCCCATTCTTAATTGCAGGTCTCACCCTCATCCACTTAACTTTCTTACACGAAACAGGCTCAAACAACCCCCTAGGTATTTATTCAGACTGCGACAAAATCCCATTCCACCCCTATTTCTCAATAAAAGATATTCTAGGCCTTTTGTTCCTCCTCATTCCTCTAATAACACTTGCCATATTCTCACCCAACCTCTTAGGAGATCCAGAAAATTTTACACCTGCAAACCCATTAGTAACACCTCCCCACATTAAACCTGAGTAGTACTTCCTATTTGCATATGCCATCCTACGATCAATCCCCAACAAATTAGGAGGAGTCCTAGCCCTAGCCGCCTCCGTCTTAATTCTATTTCTAGCCCCATTCCTCCACATATCAAAGCAACGAACTATAACCTTCCGACCTCTCTCCCAACTTCTATTCTGAATCCTAGTAACAAATCTTTTAATCCTTACATGAATCGGTAGCCAACCAGTCGAACATCCATTTATTATCGGACAACTCGCCTCAGCTACCTACTTCACAATCATTCTCATCTTATTCCCCATTACTAGTCTCCTAGAAAATAAGATACTCAACCTCTAACCACTCTAATAGTTTATAAAAAACGTTGGTCTTGTAAACCAAAGACTGAAGGCCGCCCCTTCTTAGAGTTTTCCAAAAAATATCCAAGCACCCCCCAACTTTCCAATCAACACGTACATCAAGGGGAGGGCCCCCCCTCCCCCCATACCCTACGGTATGTATTACTTTGCATAGCATCCTCCACCACATTAGACATAACATGCATGTAGGAAAATCTGACATACTATTATTGCAAAAACCATCCAAATTTCCATACTATCTCCCATACAATCCAAAACTTGTCATTCACAGATCTAGGCACATTCCCACACAAGGACATAACATGTCATGTTCTAGGAATAATCCCGCCAAACGAACTAAAACCTAAAACTGCTAATTTTCGCATAAAATCCTTCTCAATACGAGGAACGTCACAGAACCTAAAATCCATGGTCCATGGACCACTCACCACTTAACCTTGCTCTATGTACCAACCAAGAAGTGCTGGGTTATTTATTAGTCGTACTCCTCACGAGAAACCAGCAACCCGGGGTTAGTAATGTTTATCATGTCCAGCTTCAGGTGTATTCTTTCCCTTTCCACCAATAACCCACTCTCATAACTTGCTCTTTGTCGCCTCTGGTTCCTCGGTCAGGGCCATAACTTGCTTAATTTTCCTAAACTTGCGCTCCGTTACTAATGGTTGGGGATGTTCGGCCAACCTGGACCTCGTGATCGCGGCATTTTCTCTCTTCTAAACTTTTGGGGTTTTTTTTGGGGGGTAGACCTCAATAAGCCCTTCAGAGTGCTCCGCCAGGGGGCTCCCATATATGGTTGACATGTACCCCTTATGGTCGGCGAGCGGTTTTCTCACTTTCGCGTGAAAATTAATGATATGGTTTCAAGTGTTATTCGGTCTCATACTGTTGCACTGATGCACTGTCACGTGCTGTTGGTTTGGTTTTTCCATTACGTCTCTCATCAAGTTGCAATTTAATTAATGCACGCCAGACATATTTTTTGTCGTCAATTTCACAAAAAATGACAAAAATTTTGTCATTTTTTGCAATGATCTAGGGACTTTCCCTCTATTCATCATTAATTTTTGTTTTTAAATTTTTTAACAAAAATTTCAAATTTTACAAACTTTCCATTCCCCTAATTTTCCAATTCAGACATTTGCATCATCAATTTGTTAAATTTTTTTAACACACTTTAATCTACCCCATCATTTCCTTTCATCATTCATTTGTTCATTCGTTTGTTTACACTTTAATCTACCCCATCATTTCCTTTCATCATTCATTTCTTCAGTTGTTTGTTTACACTTTAATCTACCCCATCATTTCCTTTCATCATTCATTTGTTCATTTGTTTGTTTACACTTTAATCTACCCCATCATTTCCTTTCATCATTCATTTCTTCAGTTGTTTGTTTACACTTTAATCTACCCCATCATTTCCTTTCACCCTCTTACCTCCCCAATTGATCGCCCCCACTACTCTAACTAATATTCCACCCACATACACCTTTAACAGTTGGTCCCAAACTTTTTTCCAACCCTTCAGAAAAAAAGGAATCAAACCTTTATCACCAACTCCCAAAGCTGGTATTTTCATTAAACTATTCTCTGAACCACATCTCCTTAAACCACCCGAATTGCCCCACGAGACAACCCTCGTACAAGTTCTAGCACAACAAACAACGTCAGCAACAGACCGAGCCCGCAATTAAAAATTGTCCCACCCCCCAAGAATAAAACAAAGCCGCTCCCTCAAAATCCAACAGAATAGATAAAACACCCCCACTATCCACCGTGTTTATCCCCAACCACTCTAACTCAGATAGCCCTATAATAAACACCCCACCCCCCAAAACTAAAACTAACCCAGCACCATACCCAACAACCTGCCAGTCCCCTCAGGTCTCAGGAAATGGATCTGCTGCCAATGAAACCGAATACACAAAACCCACTAACATCCCACCTAAATATACCAGAAATAACACTAGTGATACAAAAGACCCCCCCAAACTCATTAACCATCCACACCCTACAATAGATGCCAACACTAACCCCACTACTGCATAGTATGGAGAAGGATTGGAAGCAACTGCTAGTCCTCCCAAAATAAAACTAACACTTAAAAATAGTATAAAGTACGTCATAACAATTCCTGCTTGGCCTCTATCCAAGACCTTTGGCCTGAAAAACCATCGTTGTAATTTCAACTACAAGAACATAAAACCTTAACAAACCCGCCCACAACACTACAATCCTGCCCCTTTCTACTCTTCTAACTTCTCAACAACACATTTTTGTTATCCACTAGAACTACTTCTCACCACTAAACAAATCCTAAATCAATATCAACTATTACTACAACTAAAACAAGCCCCAATAATAATCACTATGCCTATAACAGCCTTAGTCCTTGTAGCTTACAATAAAGCATAACACTGAAGATATTAAGACGGCTATTACACATACCCAAGGACAAAAAAGACTTAGTCCTAACCTTACAGTTAGTTCTTGCCAAATATATACATGCAAGTATCCGCATCCCAGTAAAAATGCCCTCAGCACCTTAAAAAGACAGCAGGAGCAGGCATCAGGCACACCACTCCAATTGTAGCCCAAAACGCCTTGCCTAGCCACACCCCCACGGGTTTTCATCAGTAATTAATATTAAGCAATAAGTGTAAACTTGACTTAGTTAAAGCAACTTACCAGGGTTGGTAAATCTTGTGCCAGTCACCGCGGTCACACAAGACGCAATAGAGATCATGTACCGTAAGGGAAGAATGAAATAGTAATGACAAACCAAGCAATAAATAGCAAAGGCCAACCCTTGTACCTTTTGCATCATGATTTAGCGAGAACTACCCAAGCAAAAAGCCAATTTAAGCTTGCTTCCCCGAAACCCAAGCAAGCTACTTACGAGCAGCTATCTACTGAGCAAACCCGTCTCTGTTGCAAAAGAGTGGGAAGACTCGTTAGTAGTGGCGAAAAGCCAATCGAGCTGGGTGATAGCTGGTTGCCTATGAAATGAATCTTAGTTCCCTCTTAATTCACCTCCCAGGACTACACTCAACCCACATGAAGCGAATTAAGGGCTATTTAAAGGAGGTACAGGTCCTTTAAAAAAGAATACACTCTCCCCTAGTGGATAAATTTAATTACAGCTTAATTGTGGGCCTTCAAGCAGCCACCATTAAAGAATGCGTCAAAGCTCCTCACCTAAAAAAATCTAAACTTCCTCATGACTCCCTCTTCCCCAATAGGCCAACTTATATTAAATAAGAGAATTTATGCTAAAATAAGTAACTAGGGATCCCCTCTATGGCGCAAGCTTACATTACAACATTATTAACAATTCACAGGATATTTTTTAACCTTAACAAGACCTTATACCCAAAACTCTGTTAACCCACCTATGGAGCGCCCCCAAAGACGAGTAAAATCTGTAAAAGGAACTAGGCAAATCCAAGGCCCGACTGTTTACCAAAAACATAGCCTTTAGCAAACCAAGTATTAAAGGTGAAGCCTGCCCAGTGACAATACGTTCCACGGCCGCGGTATCCTAACCGTGCAAAGGTAGCGCAATCAATTGTCCCATAAATCGGGACTTGTATGAATGGCTTAACGAGGTCTTAGCTGCCTCCTACAGATAATCAGTGAAATTGATCTTCCCATGCAAAAGCAGGAATAACCCCATAAGACAAGAAGACCCTGTGGAACTTTAAAATCTGCTACCACTCCCATAAACAATACTCACCCACAGGGCCTACTCCCCCGGGATTTTGCTGGTGTGCATTTTTTGGTTGGGGCGGCCTTGGAGACAAACTTAACCTCCAAATATCAGACAATCCATCTTAACCAAGAACTACCCATCAACGTGCTAATAGTAACCAGACCCAATATAATTGATTAATGAACCTAGTTACCCCAGGGATAACAGCGCAATCTCCTTCAAGAGCCCACATCGACAAAGAGGTTTACGACCTCGATGTTGGATCAGGACATCCTAGTGGTGCAACCGCTACCAAGGGTTCGTTTGTTCAACGATTAACCGTCCTACGTGATCTGAGTTCAGACCGGAGTAATCCAGGTCGGTTTCTATCTATGTTACAACTCCTAGTACGAAAGGATCGAAGAAGTAAGGCCTATGCCACAAGCACGCCTTCGCACCCAGTAATGAACCCAACTAAATTACTAAGAGCTCCACCATAACCCCCTCCTAGAAAAGGACCACTAGCGTGGCAGAGCTTGGCAAATGCAGAAGGCTTAAGCCCTTTACCCAGAGGTTCAAATCCTCTCCCTAGCTCCAACGCAAACCACATGACAGTTCACTTAACCCTCACTTACTTTATTATATCAATATCCTATGCTCTCTCCATCCTCATCGCCGTAGCATTTCTTACCCTAGTTGAACGTAAGATTCTAAGTTATATGCAAGCCCGAAAAGGGTCTAATATTGTAGGACCATTTGGTCTCTTACAACATATAGCAGATGGAGTAAAGCTATTCATTAAAGAACCAATTCGTCCATCAACTTCATCCCCTTACTTATTTATATCTACTCCTATCTTAGCCCTTCTCCTAGCAATTACAATCTGAACACCACTTCCCCTACCCTTTCCCCTTACTGACCTAAACCTTGGCATACTCTTCCTTCTAGCTCTATCTAGCTTGGCAGTCTACTCAATTCTATGATCAGGGTGAGCCTCTAACTCAAAATATGCCTTAATCGGCGCCCTCTGAGCAGTCGCACAAACTATCTCTTACGAAGTTACCCTAGCCATTATTCTCCTATCCGTAATTATCCTTAGTGGTAACTACACCCTCAATACCCTAGCTACAACTCAAGAACCTCTCTACCTCATTTTCTCCTCCTGGCCCTTAGCAATAATATGATATATCTCCACTCTTGCCGAAACAAACCGCCTTCCATTTGACCTGACAGAAGGAGAATCTGAACTAGTCTCAGGGTTCAACGTGGAATATGCTGCAGGGCCATTCGCCTTGTTTTTTCTTGCCGAATATGCTAATATTATACTAATAAATGCACTCACAACCATTCTATTCCTAAACCCCAACTCACTTAATCTCCCTCAAGAACTCATTCCCCCTACTTTAGCTACAAAGCCCCTCCTCCTTTCCGCAGGATTCTTATGAATCCGCGCCTCTTACCCTCGATTCCGATATGATCAACTCATACATTTGCTTTGAAAAAACTTCTTACCCCTAACATATGCCTATGGCATATCAGCCTTCCTATCTCCTATGCAGGCCTACCCGCCTACCTAAGACACTCAAGGAAATGTGCCTGAATCCAAAAGGGTTACTATGATAAAGTAAACATAGAGGTATACCAATCCTCTCATTTCCTAATTTTAGAAAAGTAGGAATCAAACCTACACTAAAGGAATCAAAATCCTCTATACTCCCTCTATATTATTTTCTAGTAAGGTCAGCTAATTAAGCTATCGGGCCCATACCCTGAAAATGATGGTTTAACGCTACCTTAAACCCCAAACCGTAAACCCTAAAACCTAAACCCTAACCCTTGCTAACCTTAACCCTAACCCTAACATCTCATAGCAGAGGGAGGGAGGGGCCTGATTCCTCATCAGATATATCAACAGTCAAAAGCCTGTAAGCTCAGCTCTTGCCTTTTCAGGGCTTCACACCGTCAACACTGGAGGGAGGGAGGGGCCCGACTGCTCATCAGAGGTATCATGCAAGTCAAAAGCCTGAAAAGTCCCCTAGAATGCATAAATCATTAACCATTTCAGTCTCTGACAATTGGTCCACACAGTAACTGCAAGCTATGCCCAAAGCCTGTTCCCTAATCTTAGAAGAGAGACTGCAACCCTCAAGATGTTGGAGGCTCGAGGCATGGTCCGTGACACTAATCATGGCTATAACTCATAACTTCTTGGAGTATGGGGACTTCCCTCCTTCACCCCTGGCAGATCAAGGCCACCACTTCAACTGACAGACATGGAAGCATTGTTGGACCCTGTGGGCGGTGACTATATACATCTGTCCACTCTCAGCTTTTCTTTCTCTTACTCTCCCTTGCTCTTATCCTGCCTTTCTCCCCCCTATGCATTTTCTTTCCCCCCCCAAAGGTTATCTCTGTGTCACATTGTGGTATGACAGTACCCAAACTGCTAGCATGCCTGTTGATACAGAATTGTTAAAATAAACCTTGCCAGTATATGTTTTCAGACACCGATTATTTAGTGTCGTTTCACTTTAATCCACCCCAAGGGAATTCTTAATAAAAACCTGAGTTACCCCCTCTCCCCTTTTCCTGGGGCGGGTTGTAACACCAATCAGCACTGACTCTGCCCAGTAGGCGGAGCCAGTGACGCAGAACAATCAACATGGACTCCACCTCTTGACTCCACCCAGTGGGCGGGGCCAGTGCTCTATAGAAGCAGAGTACATACCGGACGGCGGTGGGTATTCTGCCAGACACGCAACAGAACAGCAACAGCAAAAGCAGAGACCCAAGAGAAAAAGCAAAAGATTCTGACAGCGGTGGGCACTGAATCAGGCTTATAGCCCGAGAGAGGTTTACTGGGCACCACTGCGTTCCTGGAATGGGGTAAACCCGCGATAGTTAGATCGCACATTGAGACAGATTCTGACTAACCCTAACCCTAACCCCAACCCTAACCCCTAACCCTTACCCCAACCCTAACCCTAACCCTAACCCTAACCCTAACCCCAACCCTAACCCTTACCCTAACCCTAATCCTAACCCTAGTAGCTTGCAGTCTCTTTTTTAAAGTTAGGGTTAGGGAACTGGTTTTGTGCATAGCTTGCAGTCTCTTTTTTAAGGTTAAGGTTAGGGAACAGGGTTTGCACAGAGCTTGCATTCGCTTTTTTAGGATTAGGGTCAGGGAATCGGGTTTGCGCATAGCTTGCAGTCTCTTTTTTAAGGTTAGGTTCAGAGAAAAGGGTTTGCGTATAGCTTGCAGTCTTTTTTAAGGTTAGGGTTAGGGAAGAGGGTTTGCGCATAACTTACAGTCTCGTTTTTAGGGTTAGGGTTAGGGAAAAGGGTTTGCGCATAGCTTGCATTCTCACTTTTAAGGTTAGGGTTAGGGAAAAAGGTTTGCGCATAGCTTGCAGTCTCTTGGTTAGGGTTAGGGTTAGGGAAAAGGGTTTGCGCATAGATTCCAGTCTCTCTTTTAATGTTGGGGTTGGGGGACAGTGCTCTATAGAAGCAGAGCACATACTGGACAGCGGTGGGTATTCTGCCAGACATGCAACAGAACAGCAACAGCAAAAGCAGAGACCCAAGAGAAAAAGCAAAAGATTCTGACAGCGGTGGGCAATGAATCGGGCTTATAACCTGAGAGGGGCTTATTGGGCACCGCTGCGTGTCCAGAATGGGCTAAAACCGCGATTGTTAGATCGCGCACTGAGACAAATTCTTCCTAACCCTAACCCTTACACATACCCCTAACCCTAACGCTAACCCTAACCCTAACCCTAACCCTAACCCTAACCCTAACCCTAACAGTAACCCTGTCTTTTGCTAACCCTAACCCTAACCCTAACTTTTGCTAACTCTAACTCTAACCCTAAATTTCCTAACCCTAACCCTAACCCTTTCTAACCCTAACCCTAACTCAAAACCTAACCCTAACCCTAACCCTAACCCTAACCCTAACCCTAAACCCTAACCCTAATCCTAACCCTAAACCAAAAGGAAACTTCCTTTGCTATGCCTACTGGGCGGAGTCAGTGCTGATTGGTGTTACAACCCACCCCAGGAAAAGGGGAGAGGGGGTAACTCAGGTTTTTATTAATAATTCCCTTGGGGTGGATTAAAGTGAAACGACACTAAATAATCGGTGTCTGAAAACATATAATGACAAGGTTTATTTTAACAATTCTGTATCAACAGGCATGCTAGCAGTTTGGGAGTTGGGCTATCAGTTGGGAGGCATGGCTGAAAATAGGAAACAACAGCCCTAATTCCCAGGAAAGAAAGCCTGGAAGCTTTGGCTTTGTGGTGCAGTTGGTGGGCCACACTGGGCACTCCATGGGCAGGCAGCAAGAGTTTTCTGGATCTGGGAGTCCATCTGGGGGCCTCGGAGTGTTTGAGGGGAAGTTGGGAGTGTCCTGTGGGACCAGGATGGGATTTGAGGGCTCCTGGAGGGGCTGGGACGGGTGTATATGCGGGCATCGTCTAGTATTGATGGGGGTAATCAGTGAGCTGACTGTTTCATAATCATCCAAATTTTAACATACAATATGATTATTAGAATAAAAAGCAAAAAGGTGATATCAACAAAACAGTAACAGGGTGAAGCTCTTGGTTGAAGACTGGTTTCTTCTTTTTCTCCAGTGATTTTAATTCTTTTTTGTCTGGGTTTTAATCCCATCTTTGGCATTTTGCTGCGAACATTTTGTCCCCATATCCATTGGAAATTGTATTAACTGTTGATGAGAACAAAGTGGAATCCCAAGGTATGTGATATATTGATAGGATTTCCCTGGTTGGCTTTTAATTTGTCCAGGTTTATCGCCATAATGTTTCTGCTCTTTAACCACTTGAATCAGAATGAATTGAGTTGTTTTCTGGGTCGGGTTCTCTTTTTGAGTCCAAGGTTTTTTAGTGGATTCAGTATCAGGTACAAAGGAAATTGAGGGAGGTAAAGAATAATCTTCCCTTTGTTCATTATCACAGGGATCACTCAGTCTATTTTCATTAATGTGAGGAAAGCTGGGAGACTGTAGAAACATCAGTTGAACTTCAAATTCTCCTTGTTTCTTTCTCTCCTGAGACTTAGAATCAGGGTTCTCTGTGGTTTCCCAAGTCTCAATGCCAGGGTAAGACACTG
>NW_021938240.1:0-7136 GCF_001715985.3 Manacus vitellinus
TCCCAGTAACTCCCAGTAACCCCAGTGTCCACCCCAGTAGCTCCCAGTAACTCCCAGTAAGCCCCCCAGTAGCTCCCAGTAACTCCCAGTAACCCCAGTGACCCCCCCAGTAGCTCCCAGTAACCCCAGTGTCCATCCCAGTAACCCCAGTGACCCCCCCAGTAGCTCCCAGTAACTCCAGTGTCCATCCCAGTAACCCCAGTGACCTCCGCAGTAGCTTCCAGTAGCTCCCAGTAACTCCCAGTGTCCCCCCCAGTGCCTCCCAGTATGTCCCAGTTTAACCCAGTTTCCCCCCCCCCGTGGGCCCTGGGCCGGGTGGGGGAGGGGCGGGCTCACATTTCCATGGAAACATCCCTTTCCCTCTGGCCCAGTTTCTCCCAGTTCCTCCCAGTTTAACCCAGTTTTTCCCCATTTTTCCCCATTTTTCCACATTTCCCCCCATTTCCCCCATTTTTCCCAGATTTTCCCCCATTTTTCCACATTTTCCTGAATTTTTCCCCATTTCCCCCCCATTTTCCAGATTTTTCCCAATTTTCCTACATTTAGCCAGATTTTGTCCAGATTTTCCCAGATTTTCCCCCCATTTTCCCAGATTTTTCCCCATTTTTTCCACATTTTTCCCACATTTTCACACATTTTCACACATTTTTCTCCAGATTTTCCCAGATTTTTTTTCCCATTTTTTCCACATTTTCCCCGATTTTTTCTCACATTTTTCCCAGATTTGCCCAGATTTTTTCCCCCATTTTCCTGGATTTTTCCCAGAATTTCCCATATTTTCCCCATTTTTCCAAAATTTTTTTTATCTTTCCCCATTTTTCCCCATTTCCTGGATTTTCTCCCATTTTTTCCACATTTTCCCAGATTTTTCCTCATTTTTCCCAGATTTTTCCCATTTTTCCCAGATTTTCCCAAGATTTTTTCCCATTTTTTTAAATCTTTCCCCATTTTTCCCCATTTTCTGGGATTTTTCCCATTTTTCTCCATTTCCCCCCATTTTCCCCAGAATTTCCAGCATTTCCCCCCCAGTTTGTCCCCATTTTCCCAGATTTCTCCCGGATTTTCCCAGATTTTTCCCTATTTTTTCCCCATTTTCCCGGATTTTTCCCAGATTTTTCCTCCACTTTTCCCAGATTTTTCCTCCACTTTTCCCAGAATTTCCCACATTTTCCCAGATTTTTCCCACATTTTTTCCCATTTTTCCCACATTTTCTCAGATTTTTCTCCAGATTTTCTTCAGATTTTCCCACATTTTCCCACATTTTCCCCCATTTTTCTTGATTTTTCCCGATTTTCCCCATTTTTCCAGATTTTTTTCCCATTTTTTCCCATTTTCACACATTTTTCCTCATTTTCCCCCATTTTCACGGATGTCTCCTCATTTCCCCCATTTTCCCACAGTTTTTCCCAATTTTTTCACATTTTCCCAGATTTTTCCCCATTTTCCCCAGATTTTTCCCCATTTCGCCCCCATTTTCTCGGATTTTTCCCCATTTTCCCACATTTTCCCAAATTTTTCCCCACATTTTCCCAGATTTTCTCCCGATTATTTTCCCCATTTTCCCGGATTTCCCCCCTTTTTTTCCCACATTTCCCCGGATTTTTTCCTAATTTCCCCCCATTTTCCATGATTTTTCCCACATTTTTTCCACATTTTCCCAGATTTTTTCTCACATTTTTCCCAGATTTGCCCAGATTTTTCCCCCATTTTCCTGGATTTTTCCCAGAATTTCCCATATTTTCCCCATTTTTCCAAAATTTTTTTTTATCTTTCCCCATTTTTCCCCATTTTCCTGGATTTTCTCCCATTTTTTCCACATTTTTCCCAGATTTTCCCAGATTTTTCCCCATTTTTCCCAGATTTTCCCAAGATTTTTTCCCATTTTTTTAAATCTTTCCCCATTTTTCCCCATTTTCTGGGATTTTTTACCATTTTTCTCCATTTCTGCCCATTTTTCCCAGAATTGCCAGCATTTCCCCCCCAGTTTGTCCCCATTTTCCCAGATTTCTCCCAGATTTTCCCAGATTTCTCCCAGATTTTCCCAGATTTCTCCCTATTTTTTCCCCATTTTCCCGGATTTTTCCCACATTTTCCCTCCACTTTTCCCAGAATTTCCCACATTTTCCCAGATTTTTCCCACATTTTTTCCCATTTTCCCCACATTTTCCCAGACTTTTCCCACATTTTTTCCCATTTTTCCCACATTTTCTCAGATTTTTCTCCAGATTTTCTTCCAGATTTTCCCACATTTTCCCACATTTTCCCACATTTTCCCACATTTTTCTTGATTTTTCCTGATTTTCCCCATTTTTCCGGATTTTTTTCCCATTTTTTCCCATTTTCACACATTTTTCCTCATTTTCCCCCATTTTCACGGATTTCTCCTCATTTCCCCCATTTTCCCACAGTTTTTCCCAATTTTTTCACATTTTCCCAGATTTTTCCCCATTTTCCCCATTTTCCCCAGATTTTTCCCCATTTCGCCCCCATTTTCTCGCATTTTTCCCCATTTTCCCACATTTTCCCAAATTTTTTCCCACATTTTCCCAGATTTTCTCCCTAGTTCCCCAGATTTTTCCTCATTTTTTTCCCATTTTTTCCCAGATTTTTTCCTGATTATTTTCCCCATTTTCCCGGAATTCCCCCCTTTTTTTCCCACATTTCCCCGGATTTTTTCCCAATTTCCCCCCATTTTCCATGATTTTTCCCACATTTTCCCAGATTTTTCCTCATTTCCCCCCATTTTTCCCAGATTTTTCCCCATTTTTCTCAGATTTTTTTCCCCATATTTCCAGATTTTCCCAGAATATTCCCCATTTTCCCCCCATTTTCTCCCTATTTTCCCAGATTTTTCCCATTTTTTCCCCTTTCCCCCCCATTTTTTCCACATTTTTCCCAGATTTTCTCCCATTTTCCCCAGAATTTCCCAGGTTTTTTCCCAATTTTTCCCCATTTTCCCAGTTTTTTCCCAACTTTTTCCCCATTTTCACAGATTTTTTCTCAGATTTCCCCCCATTTTCCCAGATTTTCCCCCCATTTTTCCCACATTTTCCCAGATTTTCACACATTTTTCCCCATTTCCCCCCTTTTTTTCCTCATTTTTCCATATTTTCCCATATTTTTCCCCATTTTCCCCAGAATTTCCCACATTTTCCCCCATTTTTCCCCAGTTCCCCGGATTTTTCTCACATTTTTCCCAGAATTTTCCGCAATTTCCCCATTTGCCCACATTTTCCCAGATTTTTCTCCAGATTTCCCCCACATTTTTCCCCCATTTCCCCACATTTTCTTGGATTTTTGGGTCCCCAGTTTTCCAAATTTCCCAAATTTCCCCAGTGGGAAAAAATGGGGGGAAAAAACCAGGAATTTGGGGGAAAATGGGGAAAAATTGGGGAAAAAAGTGGGAAATTTGGTGAACACGAATGAAAAATTGGGAAAAATGGGGGAAAATTTGAGAAAAAAAGTGGGAAATTTGGGGAAAATTGATAAAAATGGGGAAAAATGGGGGGAAATTTAGGAAAACTGGGGGAAAATCCGGGAAAATGTGGAAAAACGGGGGAAATTTTGGGGAAAAAGTCAGAAATTTGGGGAGATGGGGGATTTTGAGGGGAAATGGAGGGAAAACTGGGAAAAAAGTAAGAAATTTGGGGAAAAGGGGTGAAAAATCAGGAAAAATGGGGGATAATTGGGAGAAATTAGGGGAAAATTAGGAAAAAATTGGGAAAGAATGGCGGAATTTGGGGGAAATGGGGAAATTTGGGAAAAATGGGGTGAATTGAGAAAAAAATGGGGGAATTTGGGTAAAATTGGATGAAAAATTGGGGAAAGTTGGGAAAAATGGGGGGAAATTTGGGGAAAATGGGAAAAATGGGGAGAAATTTGGGAACAATGGAAGGAATTTGGAAACAAAATGGGGAAAAATTGAGAAAAATGGGGAAATTTGGGAAAAATGGGGGAAATGGGGGGAAAATTGGGGAAAGAGTGGGAAATTTGGGAGAAATGGATGAAAAACTGGGAAAAATGAGGGGAAATTTGGGAAAAACTTGGGTGTCCCCACCAGGTTCGGCCCCGCCATGGCCCCGATAGCCCCGGGATCAGGTGAGACCCCTACCCCATGCCCTGACCCCTCCCCCTCCCCGAGGTCACTGCCCTGACCCCCCGAGTCCAGGCTGTGACCCCTCCCCCACCCCATGGCCCCTCCCACACTTTATGGCCCCTTCCCCATTCTGTGGCCCCTACCCCATTCTGTAGCCCCTACCCCACTCTGTGACCCCTCTCCCACTTCATGGCCCCTCCCCCACTCTATGGCCCCTCATCCACTTTATGGCCCGCTCATCCATTTTATGCCCCTCCCCTCTCAGACCCATCCCCATTTGATGGCCCACTCACCCACTCTGTGGCTCACTCGCCCCACTCTGTGGACCTCCCACATTCTGTGACCCCTCTCCCACTCTGTGGCCCCTCCCCCACTTTACGGCCTCTCCCCCACGCTGTGACCCCTCCCCCACCGACAGCTTCTCCCTGCAGAGAGAACAGCCAACACACTATTTCACTTCTCACTTTAACAAAGCTCTTTTCTCCTTCAAGCCCCTCAAAGGCGCCAAGCCACATAGGAGGCCACACACAAACAGTACTCCTCTTCCCACTTGACTACACCTTCTCCCTCACTGTTCTACAGGGAACACCAGGAATCTGCTGGCAGAGGCCTCTCGTTTCCCATCAGTAGCTCAGCACAAGAAGTTAAAGGAGCTCAAGCCTTAGGCCACAAGAGCTGACAGTGAGGAAACTTTGGGAGCAAACTAATGCTGCTAACACGGACCCAGCTGAATCCAGCACACAATCACAGAATCCAAGAGTCCTTCAGCTTGGAAAAGACCTCCAAGCTCACTGAGTCTTGTGCAGCCCCTCCCCGACCGCCTGCAGGGACTGGATGATGCTTTGCACAAGCACCAAAAGGAATGTTGTGAAAACCATGGCCTGCAGGAGGACACAGAAAAGGGCTTGGTTGGGGCTGGGAAGGAGGGAGCTGGCGCTGGGGGAGCGGGGATGGAGCCTCGGGGATGTGGTGCAGCAAGGACAGGGGCCCAGGCAGCTGGCAGGCAGCAAGGCCTCACCCCCTGCCCCAGCAGCAGCACCGGGCCCTGCCCAAGGCGCTCCTGCCAGGGGCTGGGCCATGCAGGCAGGGGCAGAACCCACTCCCTGGGGCGGCCTTGCTACCCTGACCCTCGTCCGGCCCAACCTCTCCCTGTGTGCGTGCTCCCCACAGCACAGGCTGCACTGGGCAGCATCCCCTGATGGGCCCTGCAGAGCTGCCCCACGGGGACACTTCCCTTTTATGTCACAGGTGCCACAGCCTGTCCCAGCCAGCCCTGCCCATTGTCCCCACCCCGGCTCAGTGACTCACAGTGGCCCCTGGCAACCAAAGAACCAAAGCCCCACACCCCCAGAGTGCAGCCCTACCCATGTGCAAGGGGCCCCCAAAGGGTTCCCTGCACAAAGCAGCCCCTCCAAACCCTTGTCAGATAGAAAACTGGGGGACGTGACCCTTGGATGCTTTCAGTACAGAGATACAAGCTTTTCTTGAATAATGGAGGGAGTCACTTTTTTATTATTAATATTTACAGTTATCCATTTGGGGACAGGATGTCCTACAGGCTAATGTGCTGTCACATTTGGAGTGAAAAGTACTTTTCAAAGAAACCCAGGGTGCATGGGTGATGCAGAGGAAGCTGCCAAGTCACCCAATGTGAAGCTCAACACTGCTTTGCAACAGCACTGCCCTTTCACACACATCTTTGGCAAAGACAAAGATGTCAGGCTTTAGTTTCTAAATCAGTAACACTTGACAAGACCTCTTTATGAACTGACAACAAGAGAACTTAGGAGCAGCTTAGGGTTGGCAAGTGTAGGAGCCAAGAAGAGAAGGGCTGATGGGTATGTCATGAACACTGACAGCTGGATGGTCGTGGAGCTGACCAAGGACTGCCAGATACAAAAGACATCACCTGCTGGACTTGGCCCAAACCCCAGCCCCCTCCTCTCCCTTCTCAACCACTCAACCACAGCCTGCACACACCCACACCTGCCAGGGCCAACTGGCTGTTTCTCTTCTCTTTTCTGCCTGGGGGCGAAGGAAGAAGGACAGGAAGGGCATTTGCTTTCGGGCCAGAGGGAAGGGGAAGGAGATCCCCCCAAATCCATCCCTGGCAGGATGGGGGCTGGAGGAGACATTGGGGGACCCCCAAGAATATTTTCGAGGGGAAGAAAGGATGGGGGCACCCACAGGGGGTTGGGGGGGAGGGACCCAGGAATCTCGTGGTGGGACACTGGGGAGTTCCCAGTAGTTTCTTGGGGGGGTGGACCCCCAGCAGTCCGGGGTGGAAAAATGGACGGAGGAATCCGCCGTAAAGGGTGGGTGACACCCAAAAGACTCTAGGAGGGGGTCGGGAAGGACCCCGGAGTCCTGAAGAGTGTTTGGGGGTCCCCAGGAGGGAGTCTGGGGGTCTGAGGTGGTCCCAGGAGATTTTCAAGGGTTAAGGGGATGCACAGGAGATTTGGGGGACGAGGGGGAAAGGCGGAGGGTCCCCAGCATTCTTGGGGGGATCTGGGCAGTTCCCGAGAGTCTTGGGGGAGATTCGGAGGGGTCACCAGGAGCCCCCGGACCCCCTGAACTCACCCCACACCACCATGGCCTCGTTGGGGCCGCACGTGAAAAACAGCGCGGCGGGGGGAGACCCTGGGGCCGGGATCGATCGGGACCAATCGGGTTCAATCCCGATCCTCCCCTCCCCCGCCATCACCGCCCCGCTCCCGGCAGCCCCCGCGGAAGTTTCGACGTTCTATCGGGTGACTCACCGGCACAAGGACAGGGGCCCAGCAGAATTTGGCAATGACGTCATTCCAGCAGAGCCGTTCTATTGGCTGCGACCCACGAGGGAGCCCCAAAACCTGTTCATGGCTTGGGGGGGAAGGACAGCCGGCACGGCCGGGAACGGGGGTGCAGAGGGTGTTCAAGTGCCCAGGAAAGGGGCAAAAAACTTTCCCCTCTCCCTCCCAGTGCCCCCTCAGCCCATCCCAGTGTCTCCCCTCTCTCCCAGTGCCCCCTCAGCCCATCCCGGTCTCTCCCCTGCTCTCC
>NW_021938241.1:0-17649 GCF_001715985.3 Manacus vitellinus
TTGGCTCCTCCTGGTTTGCTTGTAGGACGTGAATGCAAGAACCTGCCAAGAAAACCAGTGGACAAGATGATTGATTAGTGCAGGACCTGAGAGAAGCACCTTGAATGACAACCTGGAGGAGTTTCCAGTATTGGATTTAAAAGATGGCCTTTGCATCTCCTTGAGCAAGGAAAGCCAAGAAAGCTTTGCTTTTGCAGGAGAAAATGGGGCAAGCAGGCAGGAAGAAGAGAAGCCCCGTGACTCCTCCCTGAGCCCCAGACAGCCCATGAACTGCCTTGCTGGCAATGGTGGGACGGGCTGGACTCTGCATTGCTCCCTCGGGATGTGTGGTAAGACTGTTATGGCGACTTTTTGAATAGATGGTGCAAGGGCAGCCTTTAAGCAGCTGAAGCATTCCCTGAGGAGAGCTCTGGGTCTGCCAGATGGGTCAGAACTGTTGGAAGCATCTTTGGTGGGGAGGGCAAACAAAGGCCAAGGTGTGCAGTGACCCCCCTGAGAAGGGACTTTCAGTTAATGGCATCCCTGATGGTGAACTTTGTGGGCTGTTCCCCCTGTAGGGCAGGTGATAGTCCCAGCTCCAGTTATGGGAAAAATGGTTAAAAGGGAGCCCCAAAAGCTGGAAGTCCTCCTGGAGGCTCCTGGCAAAGAGAGTTTGCTGCGTTCCCCCTGACAGAAGGACAGTGATAGCTTTTGAGTGCTGGTAGATCCTTTTAATAGATAGCCTTGAGTGTGTCCTTGTTGCACCAGTAGGACTTATCAAAGTCCCCATATTCCAGGAGATAGACACATTGAAGTTTAAAATATTCTTCCTAATCCTTTGTTGGCTTGAGGCTCTCCCCTCAGGAACTGCAGGAACTCCTGGTGCCGCCTGGGCCGATGGATTGGACGCCCCAGCCCCTCCGTTCCTGCCCGGCCACTGGGGCCGTGTCCAGTGGTGGCACTGCCAGCCCTGCAGGTGAAGTGGGAAGGGCCTTTGCAGGTCTGGTGGGTCACATTTATGGCAGGTAAAATTGCAGAAAAAGGACCTGGGGTCTGTTATTCTTGAGTTCAGAAAGCTCCTTTTGGTTGGTGAGCAGGACAAAGTGGATCCTTAAGAGTTCCCATCCGTGTTTGTGTCTCAGCCTGTGTTAGGATTCAGGGCTGTCAGTTGTTGTCACTGAGGAGTCAAACTATGCTTTAAATAATGAGACCCTGGCCTGATGGCCCAGTGTTAAGAAAAAAGGGGGAATGCTCTCTGAGTGTTGAGATGTAACAAGAGCTAATCCTTTTTGCAGTGGGATGGAGCCTGGAAACTCCACAAAGGCGAACCAAGGAATGTAAAGGGACCAAGCAAGGGAGGTGAAGAAAGAAGGAAGAAGGGAAGTGAGGCAGCAGGCAAGCAGCACCAAGTTGCTGTGTAAGCAGGTGAGTTGTGTTGAGGTTCCTCAGGCAGGCACTGAGGACTTGGAGGGCTCCAGACAGAGCAGACCTGGGAAGGCCCTCGGTGAAGCCCCTCAGAAACCTGAAGCCCCTGGGCCTTTTGGGGAGCCTGAGCTATTGCAGCCCTGGGGATGGCTTTGGTTTCCTTCTCTCCTCAGAGTAAAACTCTGTGGGGGAGTCTGTGATCTCCCTGACTTTTGTGTCATAACTGAAACTTGGAAGGAGGTTGACCTTGTGTCGTTTCCCAACTGACTTGGCCGGGTTGAACCAGCAGTGCCAGATTGTTGTAGTGTGCAGGGTGTTGTTTGTGTCTGAGCAGTTTGGGGTTGATTTGCCAAGGGGAGCCATGGAATGTTATGGTGTTTTTGTCCCAATATTTGGAGGCAGTGCCCTGGATGAGTTGATTTCTACCTCACTCCCTGATATCTGAGTTAGGAGATGTACCAAGAACTGGTAGTTTTTGCAGTGGGATGTTCCCTAGAAAGTGCATGGAGCTGAGCCAAGGAACTTAAAGGGACTGAGCAAGCAAAGTCAAGAAAGAATGAAGAAGGGAACTGAGGCAGCAGCCAAGCAGCACCAAGCTCCTCTACAACCAGGTGAGTTGTCTTGAAGTTGATAAGGTGGTCACTGAGAACTTTGGGGTCTGCAGGCACAGGTGACCACCAGAGACCCCCAATGGAGCCCCTCAGAGAACTTATAAGGGTTTGTGTAGATGGGAACAGGTGTTGGGAGTTGTCCTGAATGTGCAACAGGAATGCAGGGAAGGAAAATGAACCCTCCTGTCATGCTGACCCCTCCCATCAGCTGCAGTGGAGACCCCTCCGTGTGCCCTTTGGGAGCGGATTGCCAGGACCCCCGTGGGGCTGGGATCATGGCAGGGTGTTGTAAGCAAGGAATGCCTGGCTTCTAAAAGTCACCAGCTGAGTCTTAGAGGCTCCTTTGAAGAGCTGAGTTCAGGCAGCAGAATTGCCCCCCAGGAGGGACTCTGTGCCTGCTCTCCCGTGGCTCCGAGGGATCTCTGGCCCTTCACGCCGGCACCGAGATTTTCTCGGGAAGGGCCTCAGATCTCCGGACCAGTCTGGGACACAGGCAAGATCCCCCTGCAGTTTAGGACCAAATTGGCCCCCTGGAGGGACAGTGCTGTTGGTGCCCCCCGGGTTGGGGCACCCCGAGGACTCCAGCGCGCACCGAAAGGATTATTCGGGGAGATCCTCGGGGTGCCCGGCCCTGGGGAGCTCAAAGCAAGGTCCCTGCCATGGATTCAGGCAGTGCTGAGAGTATCCCAGGGGTCCCTGTCCCTGCTAGACAGGGAGCTCTCTAATGGGCTGTAATTGGGTTCTAAAAGTGGTGCTCCAAGTGCCAAAGAAGTGTGGGATTGGGATTAAGAAATGAGCAGTGAGGGTGCAATTGGCTGTTTTCTCTGGAATGTGACTGTGAGAGCTGCAGGAGTGCCAGGTGTGTGTTCCAGTCCCCAGCATTTGGTTTGCACATGTCCTGCTCAGACACAAGTACAATTTCCTCAGTCCTGAACACAGCAGAATGAGAATTATGGACTGGCAGTGTTAAGGTGATTGGTGTGACAGGGGTCAAACTGGGAAAACATTGGGGAATTCCTCAGTTTGTGTTTTTGCCAAACTCACCCAAACCTCTGCTAGGAAGTGATGGGCTGGAAAAGTTGAGGCAGAAATGGAATTGAAAACTGGGGCTCTTGACGCTGTAATTGCTGAAACTAAATGTGTCCAAGCAGCAGCTCTTGTTGTGCAGGGAATAACTCCTGTCAGCAGCAAGGCCCTGACTGAAGTGGCAGCTGCAGTTGTTCCTGTGGTGTGGGCCAGTGGAGCTGCAGGAGAGTGGAAGAGGGCAGAACCTGTAGGTATTACCCCTGATGTGGGATCTCTATGGGTAAGGCCAACCCAGTATCCTTTAAAATCAGAATGCCAGACTGGATTGGTTGCAGGAACAGCTAAATTGGCTCCTCCTGGTTTGCTTGTAGGACGTGAATGCAAGAACCTGCCAAGAAAACCAGTGGACAAGATGATTGATTAGTGCAGGACCTGAGAGAAGCACCTTGAATGACAACCTGGAGGAGTTTCCAGTATTGGATTTAAAAGATGGCCTTTGCATCTCCTTGAGCAAGGAAAGCCAAGAAAGCTTTGCTTTTGCAGGAGAAAATGGGGCAAGCGGGCAGGAAGAAGAGAAGCCCCGTGACTCCTCCCTGAGCCCCAGACAGCCCATGAACTGCCTTGCTGGGAATGGTGGGACGGGCTGGACTCTGCATTGCTCCCTCGGGATGTGTGGTAAGACTGTTATGGCGACTTTTTGAATAGATGGTGCAAGGGCAGCCTTTAAGCAGCTGAAGCATTCCCTGAGGAGAGCTCTGGGTCTGCCAGATGTGTCAGAACTGTTGGAAGCATCTTTGGTGGGGAGGGCAAACAAAGGCCAAGGTGTGCAGTGACCCCCCTGAGAAGGGACTTTCAGTTAATGGCATCCCTGATGGTGAACTTTGTGGGCTGTTCCCCCTGTAGGGCAGGTGATAGTCCCAGCTCCAGTTATGGGAAAAATGGTTAAAAGGAGCCCCAAAAGCTGGAAGTCCTCCTGGAGGCTCCTGGCAAAGAGAGTTTGCTGCGTTCCCCCTGACAGAAGGACAGTGATAGCTTTTGAGTGCTGGTAGATCCTTTTAATAGATAGCCTTGAGTGCGTCCTTTTTGCACCCTTAGGACTTATCAAAGTCCCCATATTCCAGGAGATAGACACATTGAAGTTTCAAATGCTCTTCCTAACCCTTTGTTGGCTTGAGGCTCTCCCCTCAGGAACTGCAGGAACTCCTGGTGCCGCCTGGGCCGATGGATTGGACGCCCCAGCCCCTCCGTTCCTGCCCAGCCACTGGGGCCGTGTCCAGTGGTGGCACTGCCAGCCCTGCAGGTGAAGTGGGAAGGGCCTTTGCAGGTCTTGTGGGTCACATTTATAGCAGGTAAAGTTGCAGTAAAAGGACCTGGGGTCTGTTATTCTTGAGTTCAGAAAGCTCCTTTTGATTGGTGAGCAGGACAAAGTGGATCCTTAAGAGTTCCCATCCGTGTTTGTGTCTCAGCCTGTGTTAGGATTCAGGGCTGTAGCTGTTGTTGTCACTGAGGAGTCAAACTGTGCTTTAAATAATGAGACCCTGGCCTGATGGCCCAGTGTCAAGGCAAAAGGTGGAATGCTCTCTGAGTGTTGAGATGTAACAAGGGCTAATCCTTTTTGCAGTGGGATGGAGCCTGGAAAGTGCACAGAGCTGAGCCCAGGGATTGAAAGGGACCAAGCAAGGGAGGTGAAGAAAGAAGGAAGAAGGGAAGTGAGGCAGCAGGCAAGCAGCACCAAGTTGCTGTGTAAGCAGGTGAGTTGTGTTGAGGTTCCTCAGGCAGGCACTGAGGACTTGGAGGGCTCCAGACAGAGCAGACCTGGGAAGGCCCTCGGTGAAGCCCCTTGGAAACCTTCTAAGGGTAGTTGTGTATGGTGATAAGTGTTGGGAAATGTCCTGAATGTGGAACAGGAATGCAGGGAAGGAAAATGAGCCCTCCTGTAATGCTGACCCCTCCCATCAGCTGCAGTGGAGACCCCTCCGTGTGCCCTTTGGGAGCGGATTGCCAGGACCCCCGTGGGGCTGGGATCATGGCAGGGTGTTGTAAGCAAGGAATGCCTGGCTTCTAAAAGTCACCAGCTGAGTCTTAGAGGCTCCTTTGAAGAGCTGTTTTCAGGCAGGCAAATTGCCCCCCAGGAGGGACTCGGTGCCTGCTCTCCCGTGGCTCCGAGGGATCTCTGGCCCTTCACGCCGGCACCGAGATTTTCTCGGGAAGGGCCTCAGATCTCCGGACCAGTCTGGGACACAGGCAAGATCCCCCTGCATTTTAGGACCAAATTGGCCCCTGGAGGGACAGTGCTGTTGGTGCCCCCCGGGTTGGGGCACCCCGAGGACTCCAGCGCGCACCGAAAGGATTATTCGGGGAGATCCTCGGGGTGCCCGGCCCTGGGGAGCTCAAAGCAAGGTCCCTGCCATGGATTCAGGCAGTGCTGAGAGTATCCCAGGGGTCCCTGTCCCTGCTAGACAGGGAGCTCTCTAATGGGCTGTAATTGGGTTCTAAAAGCGGTGCTCCAAGTGCCAAAGAAGTGTGGGATTGGGATTAAGAAATGAGCAGTGAGGGTGCAATTGGCTGTTTTCTCTGGAATGTGACTGTGAGAGCTGCAGGAGTGCCAGGTGTGTGTTCCAGTCCCCAGCATTTGGTTTGCACATGTCCTGCTCAGACACAGGTCCAACTTGCTCAGTCCTTAACCCAAGAGAGGGAGAATTATGGACTGGCAGTGTTAAGGTGATTGGTGTGACAGGGGTCAAACTGGGAAAACATTGGGGAATTCCTCAGTTGGTCTGTTTGCCAAACTAACCCAAACCTGTGCTAGGAAGAGATGGACTGGGGTCTCTGATCTCCTGGGCAGTTGTTTTGCATGACCTGGGAGCCTCTGGGATTAGACTGGCCTGGGCAGACAGGGAGCAGTTTGTCCTGTGGAGCTGGGCTGGGTTTGTTGAGGATGCCTTGGGAGGCAGGGCTGGAGAGGCTCCTCTGTTGGCTGTAGTGGGGGAAGGTTGTAGCAGCAGGGCTGGGGCCTTCGCCCTCCTGCTCCCCCCGTGAGCCCCGACGGGCCCGTGCCCTTGGCAATGGAGGGCCCCCCATTGCTGAGTCAGCGGTTCCGGGGGCCAGGAGGGATGGGATCAGGATGCCGAGCTCCGCCCAGGGCCAGGGCTGCCAGTGTTCAACCATGCAGGGAACTGAAAGCACAGTGAGATGGAGGCCAAGCTGCAGCACAGGGATGGGTGAGAAAAGACCCTAGTCCTCAGGTGGAGCTTTGAATTCCCTGGAAAAATGGATCCTGTCAGATGGATCAGGCCCTTGTGGGTGCTGGAGCAGAGGCCTCTCTCATTTTTGGTCACCCTGAAAGGTTGCAAGGACAGCAAGTTCTGACTGCAGGATGAGGTGGCAAACAAAGTGAAGTGGTCCAGAGAAAAGCTGAGGCTAAAATTGGCCCTGTGCCAGAGCAGCCTCGTGCAGTGCTTGTTGCTGTCCCTGAGTGTCCCATTGCAGTGGATATTTCCAAGGGTGCCTTGTGCTGGGGAGCACTGGGGCAGTTCCCTTTCCCTGGGCAGGGCAGGCAGGGCACGTTTCCCCCCTCGAGGGTGGCTCCACAGTCCCCCCCTGTGCCCTGGGAGCGTGGCAGAACACCTGGACCCACTGTCCTTGTCAGAGAGGGCACAAGGGATGGTTGGATGGGGGAGGGAATGGCTCAGGGAGTACAAGCACCATTACAATGAGTAGGGCAGCACCTGGAAAGGAAGAAGGGGAGTTAATCCAGACAAAATCCAAGCACCTGCCCAACCTGTGATATTTTTAGGAACTCAGTGGTGCTGTGGTCCCCAGGAAGTATTGCCCAGGACTAGGCAGGAGACTTCAGGCTCTGTCCCCCCCAGAGCAAGTGTCCAGGGGCAGGCAGTGGGGAGGCAGCTCTGTTGTTGAGGATGGGGTTATTTTCTCTGCTTTATTTTGTCTCCAGAGATGTTCTTCCCATTAATCCAAACTGACTCCATCTCCTAACTCTCTGAAGAGGTTTTCTGCTTTTTGTGGGAGGGTAAGGTTTGGGTTCTAACTATAGAAGAGCCAACAAAATAAAGGCTTTGTGGCAAACAAATGGTGTCTCCCAAACTCTTTGTACTTCAAATAGATGCCTTTATTCTTAGTTTTTTCTTATTGGTATTCTCAAGGTACTTAATACCCTGTCTACAGTTATTTATTTTGGCTTCTCTTTTTTATTTGTTACAGAGTTGATGTGACTGACTTCTTTTTGAAATGCAGCAGTGCTCTCAAGGATATTTCCCCCGCACTCCTGGGCTTGTGCAGGGCTGTTGAGTCCGTGTGTGCCACTGTTCTTGTCCCAGGGGGACCGAGTGACATTTGGAACCAAACCTGGGGACTTGAACTCTAGGAATGTTTCTGTGTCTTTGAATTTTAAATTGCACATGAAGCAGAAATATGTTTGTGTTTTCCAGGTTATATTGTCATGAAAATAGAAATGCATCATTGGATCTTACTCCTCTGAGGGCAAACCACCAGACTGATCATTTCTTAGTCCATCAGACCCAGTGCCAGGAACTCAGAGGGCTGTTTGTGTGCAAATGTGCTGAGTGGTGGTGGCCCCCGTGAGACTGTGACCAGCTGGAAATGTGTGTGTGTGTGCAGAGCTGGGCTGGATCCCTTGGGATTTGGCTCCCAGATCCCCCCCAGCCTTCAGGAAAACCAGAGGCCACCGAACCCTGAGGGAAGGGAGTCCCATTTGCAGAAGGGTTTGTAGATTGGGGAAAAGCTCTCCAGAACAAAGCCTGTGTTCCAAACCCCTTCAGGCCAAAGTCAAGGAGCACAAACCCTGGAGTCATCAAGTTATGAAGTTTGGTTCAAACCATTTCCTAATAAGTCAGTTTTAATGAAGTGTTAAAAGGAGAACTTAAATAAGGGTAATTTCTGATGGAGAATAATGGGAAGAAGTGGTTTAAGTTCCCTAAACATGTTTTATATCAGTCCATGGTTATTTAATTGAGCATTGTTTGGAATTTTTCTTTTTGCATTCGTTCCTGGTGTGCTTTTCTCTATCTAAGGGATGTTTGGAGGTCTTTTTGATTGCTTGAAGGTTTTTAATGTCAGTGCTGGATTGGGGTGGACAGTCATTGTAACATGATTTAGAGTTGGATGCATTTTATTCTGTGTGCCCTCTTTGATGTCTCGTGTTCAGCGAGTGACTGGTCAGAGTTTGGCCCAAGCCTTTGTTTTTCAGGTGAAAAACCCGAAGGGGGAATTGTAGTTGCAGCTTTGCCCTTGAGCTGCAGCTGGAGCCTGGCCAAAGAACAAGGCAAAGCTCCCTGGGGAAGGAAGGGGGAGCCAGAGAAGAAAAGCAGCTGCAGCCAGAAAGGTGGGTTTGGGCGGGAGAAGAGGGGCTGTGACCCAGCAAGGGGCTCTGGAGGGCTCTGGGGTCCCTGTAATGGCTCTGGGGTCTCTATAGGGGCTCTGGGGTCTCTATAGGGGCTCTGGGGTCTCTATAGGGGCTCTGGAGGGCTCTGGGGTCCCTATAATGGCTCTGGGGTCTCTGTAGGGACTCTGGGGTTTCTATCGTGGCTCTGGGGTCCCTATAATGGCTCTGGGGTCTCTGTAGGGGCTCTGGGGTCCCTCTCGTGGCTCGGGGTCCCTCTCGTGGCTCGGGGTCCCTCTCGTGGCTCGGGGTCCCTCTCGTGGCTCGGGGTCCCTCTCGTGGCTCGGGGTCCCTCTCGTGGCTCGGGGTCCCTCTCCTGGCTCGGGGTCCCTCTCCTGGCTCGGGGTCCCTCTCCTGGCTCGGGGTCCCTCTCCTGGCTCGGGGTCCCTCTCCCTGCCGGCACAGGAGCTGCTGCCGCCCCAGCAAGAGGCAGAGGAGTCGCTGCCCAGAAGCAAGAACTCACTGAGAGCTGAACTGGGGCCGTGTGGGCAGGGCCAGAGGGGAGCAAAGGAAGGGATTTGTTGCTAAGAAAAGAAATAAAGTTTGGGTCATTTGTTGGGGAGATTTGTGTCAGTTTCTGATCATTTTTGGGGGTTATTTTTAGTGAGTTTCTGGTCATTTTTGGGGGAGATTTGGGTCAGTTTCTGGTCATTTTTCGGGATGATTTGGGTGAGTTTTGGGTTTATTTTTGTGGTAATTTTGGGTCAGTTTCTGGTCATTTTTTGGGGTGATTGGGCTGACTTTTGGGTCATTTTTTTGGGGAGATTTGGGTGAGTCTTGGTGTCAGTGTTTTGGGGTTTTGGGGTCAGTTTCTGGTCATATCTGGGGCTGATTTTGTATCATTTTGGGTCAGTTTTGGGGGGGGTTTTTTGCATTTTTAGGTCAGGTTTTGGGCCAATTTGGAGTTAGTTTTTGAGGTGATTTGGGCCAGTTTTGGGTCAGTTCTGGATCAATTTTTGGAGTGAATTGGATCAGTTTTTGTGTCACTTTTTGGGGAGATTTGGGTGAGTTCTGGGTCATTTTTGGGGAGATTTGAATCAGTTTCTGGTAGTTTTTTGGGGAGACTTGGGTGAGTTCTGGGTCTCTCCTGATTGTAATTCCTTCAGGCTCCTCTCCTGATTTTAATTTTTTTAGGCTCTTCTCCTCATTTTAATTTTTTAGGCTCCTCTCCTGATTTTAATTTTTTTAGTCCCCTATCCTGATTTTAATTTTTTTAGTCCCCTCTCCTGATTTTAATTTTTTTAGTCCCCTCTCCTGATTTTAATTTTTTTAGTCCCCTCTCCTGATTTTAATTTTTTTAGGCTCCTCTCATGATTTTTATTGTATTAGTCCCGTGTCCTGATTTTAATTTTTTCAGGCTCTTCTCCTGATTGTAATTTTTTTAGGCTCTTCTCTTGATTTTAATTCTCTTAGGTTCTTCTCCTGATTTTAATTCTCTTGGGCTCTCCTCCTGATTTTTATATTTTTAGACTCTTCTCCTGATTTTCATTTTTTTTAGGCTCTTCCCCTGATTTTCATTTTTTTTTTTTAGGCTCTTCTCCTGATTTTAATTCTCTTAGGAGAAGAGCCTAGAGAATTAAAACCAGGAGAAGAGCCTAATTACACAAGTAAATTTTCAAACCACCAGCAATCACAAGCCAATTATCCGATTTCCCAAAAGAACTACACGAACAAATACGGTTATAAAACAAAAAAAAAAATGCCATAAGTAAAAAATCGCATAGCAACAGTGCCCCCTGGTGACAGAGAAAAGGAATTGCACATATATTTGAGATGAAATACTGCCACCTGCTGACGGAAAACAGGAACTGCATTGAAAAAATTTTGAACAGCGCATGCGCAGTCGTTGGCAAAACGCCGGCGATCACGTGGTAAGTAAGGGCAGGCAGGAGAGGGACCGGCGACGCATGCGCAGTGGCTCTCGTGCCGGTGCAGCGCTCCCTGCTCGAGTTAAGGGCCGGTTCCGGCGGCAGGGCGGGACTCGCGGCCTCCCGTCTGTCCCGGGGTGTGCGGGGGGGGAATAACGTGAAGATTTCTTGGGGTGAAAGCGCAGAAATTAGCGAGGAGGGACGCTAATTTGGGTAAACTCGGTCACCGGAAGTAGTGAGCGACCGGAAGTCCTCCAAGGCCCCGGCCCGGAAGTCCGCCAAGCCCATAGCAAAGATGGCGCCACCAGGACCGGAACGACCACACTAAAGATGGCGGCCCCTGCCCGGAAGTTCGCCAAGCCCACAGTAAAGATGGCGCCGCCAGGACCGGAACGACCACACTAAAGATGGCGGCCCCGGCCCGGAAGTTCGCCAAGCCCACAGTAAAGATGGCGCCGCCAGGACCGGAACGACCACACTAAAGATGGCGGCGAGAGGCTTCCGCCGCGACCCGGACCCCCACCCCGCGCCCGCAGCGCCGTCTCGCCGCGCTGCTTCCCGCTGCGGGGACAGGGCGGGGCGCTCGGCGGCGCCGGGCAGCGGGCCCCGGCAGGTTCGTGGCGGCGGCAGCACCGGCGCCGGCAGCCCCCGTCTCGGGGCCGCGGCGCGCGAGGACCGCATGGCGCGCACGTCGCGCCGCCCTCTCGCCCCGCTCCGCTCCCGCTCCCGCCCCTGCCCCCGCTTCTGCCCCGCTCGCTCCCGCCGTGCCCTGGAGATGCTATCGGGGCTGCGCCGCCGCCTTCCCCCCCCGGAAGCGACCCACGGCGGCAGATTCGACGGAGATCGACCCCGGGGTAAGCTGGGCGCGTCCAAAGGCGCCGCGGGTCTCGCCAAGGAGGGGGGGGGGGGGGGGAGGCGCGCGGCTGCAGTCCCGCTCCCGGCCGTGTCCGCCAGGCGGCGACTGTGAGGCAGGGCCCGGCGCTCGGCGGCGCTCTTGCAAGCGACGCCCCTGGCAAAGCGGCGCTGCTTGGGCACTGCCGGCCTTCCCCCGGAGTGCCCGGGCTGGCCCAGCACCTGGCCGAACCTCTTAGGGAAGAGGCAAGGAACAACTGCGCTTCTTCTGCCCTTTCTTTAGCCCGGGACTGGAACACAGACAAAATCAAGGGGCTCTTGGACCTGTGCAGGCTCCGAGCAGTTTTCAGCCTTCCTTAGCAGGGCATTCTCACCCTCCGAAAAGCTGAAAGGCTTTAACAGCTGGAGACGCGCCTGCAGCTGTGCAGATTAATGTAGTTTCTTTTAGGAAATGAAGGGGAAGTTTTCCTGTTGGGAGCCTAAATACCGAGTCTACTCTGCTTTTTCAATCAGGTGACGAAGCTTAGGGAAGAAAAGACCAAAGGCCTCGAGGTGAGTACATTCTACCGAGTTCTGCTTTTCTGGCATCGGTTTGGGAAAATCACGTGAAATTCTAAAAAGCTTCTCTCCGTGTTTTCTAGTTGTTTTTTCAGCCTTGCTCTAAGTTTCATGTAGAAAAGGGCATAGAATTATTAGAACAGACAAACTAGACTTCCTCGGGAGAGATGGAAGAAAAGTCTGCTGATTCCAGTTCTGCTTTTCTTGTCTTCCCTTCGACTGTCGTTTTCTCTCCCCTGCTGTTCAAATAGGCTGCAGTTAATTGCTCTGCTGAAGAGTTTGCTGTCCTAAGTGTCTGTCAAATTGATGCCTTCAACTCAAGACAGCACCTGCTCCTTAGTTACAAAAAGTTCCTCACAGGAAATGTTCAGGCGTGCCCATAAATCTCCTCGCTGTTTGTTTGGGAGAACAGGCTTTTCTCGTCTGTAACAGAACAGTCGTGTCATCTGCTCTGGAATGCTGGTGGCAATCTAGTCAGAAGAGGACCCCGTGCTTCACTAATTTTCCCTTTTTGTTGTTGGGGGTGACTTCTTCCCAGGCATGTTATTCTTGACCCCCCGGGGCAAACGGAGGTGTCAGCGTCAGGAGCCATCCTAACTGAGGCCCTGGGAGGTCAGTGCTTTTTGTGGGACTACGGTGAAGCTGTCTGTGGGAATGACCTGGCTATGGCTCAGGGTAGTCCTAATTAAGGTGTCTTTTACTCCGTGTTCCCAGGCTGCCTCTTTCCCTTCGGTCGCCGTGGGACGCCTCTGGCAGGACTAACCCTGTGGCTTTTATGTCCAACGTGCTTTGCTGTGTGTGCCTGCAGGTAAGAAAAGCTGGGAGTGCAGTCCCTCTGCTTTGGTTGCTGTGTCTCTTTGGGAGTGATTTTGGAGGGGAATCCCAGAGCGATTTGGTTTGAAGGGGCCCTTCAAAGGCCAGCCTGTCTTCCGTGGGCAGGGACACCTTCCACTGTCCCCGGTTGCTGCGAGTCCCGTCCAGCCTGGCCTGGAACACTTGCAGGGATGGGGCAGGCTCAGCTTCCCTGTGCAGTGTGCTCTGATATCTCTCCACTGGCATCCTGAAAAATTTTGTCAGCACGTTTTGTGTGACAATGGTAAGCGGGACCTGGGTGAAAATTGGGGTTCTCTGAGGTGCAGAGGGAAAGAATTCTCCTTTGAAGTCCAATGTAATTCAGTTTTGCACGAGTCTTGTCTGACTTATGTTTGAATTGCTTTCTATTCTAGGCAGTTCTTTTAAATTAAACTTTTGTGTCTCCCCCCCAGTATCTTGTACAAGACAAAGCTACCTTTCCTCGTGGGAACGGACTGGCCGGGCTTTGGCAATCTGGCCCCTCGAAAGACTAAGTGACCTCTTCCAACAGGGGAAGACTTTCTGGCAAGCGGTGCCAGGAAGAACTGGAGTTTCTGGAGAATAAAAGCTGGAAGCGTGCCCCTGAAAATCCCCAGCCCTGGGTGGTCAGTGGTCTGACTTGCACGGACCGGTGGCCTTGGCCAGGAGCGGCCCTGCGGGAAGCGCCTTTGCCCAGGCTGTAATTTTAATTTCCCTTGGATGCTTGGCAAAGCCCCTCTGGGTGAGCCCCAGTGCCTGGCAGGAGCAGAGCGGGCTTCCAGGGAGGTATTCACCTGGTCAGCGTCAGGAACCATCCTACCTGAGGCCTCGGTGAGTGCTTTTTGGACGACTGGACGGTGAAGCTGTCTGTGGGAATGACCTGGCTATGGCTCAGGGTAGTCCTAATTAAGGTGTCTTTTACTCCGTGTTCCCAGGCTGCCTCTTTCCCTTCGGTCGCCGTGGGACGCCTCTGGCAGGACTAACCCTGTGGCTTTTATGTCCAACGTGCTGTGCTGTGTGTGCCTGCAGGTAAGAAAAGCTGGGAGTGCAGTCCCTCTGCTTTGGTTGCTGTGTCTCTTTGGGGGTGATTTTGGAGGGGAATCCCAGAGCGATTTGGTTTGAAGGGGACCTTCAAAGGCCAGCCTGTCTTCCGTGGGCAGGGACACCTTCCGCTGTCCCCGGTTGCTGCGAGTCCCGTCCAGCCTGGCCTGGAACACTTGCAGGGATGGGGCAGGCTCAGCTTCCCTGTGCAGTGTGCTCTAATAGCTCTCCACTGGCATCGTGAAAAATGTTGTCAGCGTGTTTTGTTGGACGACGGTAAGCAGGACCTGGGTGAAAAGGACATTCTCTGAGGTGCTGGGAGAAGGAGGACTCGTGCGGGCACCTCCAGAGACAGCGGGAACGGGAGCGTGCTGCGGAGGAGGGAAATTCCAGGGGGTGGGGGCCGAGAAATTTGGCCTTCCCTCGCCCTGTGCTCTGCACTTAGCAGTGGGTCAAGTGCAGAAGTTTCCTGGGGACCCTGGGAAATGATGCCGGGTCTGCCAAGAAAAGTGGGGCCAAAGGAGCAGGACCTGGGTCTGCCAGCGTGGGAGAAACAAGGGACGGGTCATCCTCTGCCTCCAGGAGGGAGGGCAGCAGGAAAGGCCACGGACTAAAGCACTGAAGTGCCGTTCCCCAGGGAGCCCCTGCCCAGACCTGAACTTGCTTCTGCACTTGCTGTCCCTTTCCCAGCGGAGCCGAAGCGTCGGGTGCCGCTGCCGGGGGGATGGAGCTGCCAAGGACAAGCTGGGAGGGTGTTTGCGAGGGAAGGGGGTAGAAGGAGCTCTTGATGTGCTTTTTTTACTTCTTCATCCCACAGAATTGCCACGAGAGGAAATACTTCAGAGGGGCTTCCCTCCAGATAAGGCCTGAAGATGCCAGGAGGTTTCAGCCGGGAGGAAAGGAGCTGTGGAAGAAAAGCAGCCTAAAAACAGCCAGTGGGGATCATCAGGTTTTCCAGCCAAGAAGAACAAGGAGAGAGATGAGGGAATGGGGTTCCAATTCCTAATGCTTTGGTGGGTGCAGGAATGATTTCTGTGTGTTTTCCAGTCCCTTTGGATTCCTGAGATGATTTTAAAATGATGGCTTTAGCAATCAACTAAATCGCAGATGTTGTTTTTGAGAGGAAATGATGCCAAAGAAATGCAGAGTTTTGGGTCAGTTTTGGGGATGATTTGGGTCAGTTTTTGGGGTCAGTTTGGGGTCATTGTTTGGGGTGATTTGGGTCAGCTTTTGGGATGATTGGGGTCAGTTTTGGGTCAGCTTTTGGGATGATTGGGGTCAGGTTTTGGGGTCAGTTTTGGGTCAGCTTTTGGGGTGATTTGGGTCGGTTTTGGGTCAATTTTTGGGGAGCACTGGGTGTTACTGGGGGTTGTTGAGGAGCACTGGGTGTTACTGGGGTGTACTGGGGAGCACTGGGTGTTACTGAGGGTTGTTGGGGAGCACTGGGTGTTACTGGGGAGCACTGGGAGAGAAAATGAAAAATAAAGAGAATAAAAAATAAACGAAGTAAAGAAGGAAATATAAAAAAGAAAATTTAAAAAAAAAGGCAAAAAAACTAAAAAGGAAATAAAATGAAAATGAAATAAAAGAGAGAAAAAAAAAAAAGAAACCCCTTCTTGGGCACCCCGTTTCCTCTCCTCCCCCCCCCCGAACCGTAAATTGCGGGGTCATCACCCCTAAAATGTGAGAAGGGGACCCCGAAATGTGGGTGAGGGAACCCCAGGGAGCCGGAAAAGTGGAGGGGGAGCCGCAGTAAGAAAGCGAAGCCGGGCGGTCGGGCGGCGGGGTGGGGGGGGGCGCATGCGCAGTCGTTGGCAAGACGCCGGCGATCACGTGGTAAGTAAGGGCAGGCAGGAGAGGGACCGGCGACGCATGCGCAGTGGCTCTCGTGCCGGTGCAGCGCGCCCTGCTCGAGTTAAGGGCCGGTTCCGGCGGCAGGGCGGGACTCGCGGCCTCCCGTCTGTCCCGGGGGGTGCGGGGGGGGAATAACGTGAATTTCTCCTGATTTTAATTCTCTTGGGCTCTTGTCCTCATTTTAATTTTTTTAAGGCTCTTGTCCTGATTTTAATTCTCTTGGTTCAAACCATTTCCTAATAAGTCAGTTTTAATGAAGTGTTTTCCAGTCCCTTTGGATTCCTGAGATGATTTTAAAATGATGGCTTTAGCAATCAACTAAATCGCAGATGTTGTTTTTGAGAGGAAATGATGCCAAAGAAATGCAGAGAGAGAGCATGGAATCATCCTGGGATCCTGGAGTGGTTTGGGTTGGAAAGGATCTCAGGGATCATCTCCTTCCACCCCCTGCCACAGGCAGGGACACCTTCTAATAGACCTCCAGCCTGGCCTTGGCCACTTGCAGGGATGGGGCAGCCACAACTTCTCTGTGCCAGGCCACCTCCCCACCCTCCCAGGGAAGAATGTCTCCCTTCTGTGCAATCTTTCCCTTTCTTCTCTGCAGGAAGTGGGCTGGGACAAGGGAATTGGCTCCCACGAGGCCGAGGATCAGAGCGGGCTGTGCACAGGGGACAACTTCCACTTCCGAACGGGGAAGGGCCCCTTCGTGCCCACCCCTGGCAAACTGGGACAGAGTAACATCTGCCTGCAGCTGGCTGGAGTTCCCGTTGGCTCTGGGCTTTCAGCCCGCCGGGGCTGCGGCGGGAGCCGCGCGGAGGGAACGGGGGCCGGGGCCGCGCCGAGGGCCGGGGCCGGGCTGAGCGGGCGGGGCGGGGCCGCAGGGCCAGGCGGGCTGGGATTGGGCGGAGGCGCTCGAGTGCTGATTGGGCAGCGCTGCCGGCCCGCGGTATAAAGGGCCGGCGGGGCAGGTGGGGGCGGTTGTGTGTGGGGGCTGAGGGTGCGGCCCCGCTGCTGCCCGGGCTGCGGAGGGGAGAGCGCCTTGGCCGCTGGGTTTGTGCACCGGGGCAGCCGGGGGCGTTTAGGGGCGCCTTGTGCTGGGCGGCGGGGCCCGGGTAAGCCCCTTACCTGCCGGGTGCCCCCGGGGAGAGCCGTGGCATGGCTGTGGGTCCTGTGCTCTCTGGGTGTCTGAGGGTTTGCTTTGGGATCCCAAACCCTTTCCCCGTGCAGGGTTATGAGGCAAAGACTGCTTTAACTTGGTTTTTTGGTGCTGCGTTAATGCTTTTTGCTCGTTCTGTGTCCATTTGCAGCCTCGCTCGTGGTTTCCCCTGGTGTGGAGGCGAGTTGTGCTTCCTGCTGGGAGAGAGAACGGCCTTGGGAAGCTGCTCCATGAGCCACAGCTGTGCCGAGCCCGGCAGTCTGTCCAGGTAAGAGCAGGGCTTCTACTGCCCGTGAGGAGCTGGGTTTGCTGTTGGAAGATAGAATGTGCCTATGCCTTTAAATGCAAGGACAGGCAGAAGCCGGGAGGGACCCTGAGCAGGTTTGGTGGCACGACAGCAGTTTGAAAAGACCTTGACTGTGGGAGAAATGTCCAGGAAAACGATTCCTTTTTTTGCAGGGAGGCAGTTTGCGAGGACAGGGGGGTTGCTGTGCTCTCTAGCAAAACTACTGACCTTGGGATGTCTAGGGTGGGGAGATGTTGGCCACTTGTGGGCTGGAGCAAAGGTGTGTGGGTGCCTGTGTGTGACAGCCGTGGGTGTGCAGGAAGGGGGGTTCTGGTGCCATTGGAGCTGCCAGGGAGCCAAAAGGGGCACGGTTGTCTGAAAAAGGCAAAAAGTCTCAGTCTCTGTTGACACGTGTACCAAAGGAGATGCAAATTTTCCCTTTCTCGTTGCAGACTTCGCAAAGCTCCCCAGGAAAGGAAGCTTTATATTCCTCCCCAGCTTTATGCTAAAGGTTTCCTTCCTCCTGTCTCAGCACCCTTTCTGCTGTTGGGAGAGCACGAGGTGGATGGAGAGGATCCCCAGGCATCTGCAGGCACAAGGGACTCATACAACTGCGATTTTCCTCCAGCCCTCGTGAAAGGGACTTCCAGGATACTCTTGGGAATGTACCAGCTCTCCTGCTGGAGCTTTTCTATGGAATATTTGAACACAAAGGGTAAAACTAAAGTCAGGTCTGTTCTGGA
>NW_021938242.1:0-38792 GCF_001715985.3 Manacus vitellinus
CCCCGAGAAATAGTCTCCCTTCACGTGCAAGGGCACAATCACACACCATGCCCCCGTTAGAATCATCCTCGGATGAGGAAGAAACAGGGGGGCGGGAATGTGACAGAACTCCTCTAGCAGAACGGACTCGGAGAGGGCGAAGGGAGAGGGAAAGAAGACGGGGAGGGGGGAGGGAGACAGACGTTTCGCTCTCACCCCCTAGATTGATGGCTCCCTTGCGAGAAGCGGTTGGAGCAGGCAAGGGAAAAATCATGATAAAAGTTCCTTTTTCGCCTAATGATTTACTAATTTGGAAACAGTCAGCTGGGACATATAGAGAAAATTCTGAGCGGGTGGCTCGTGTTATAAAAATGGTTATAAAAACACAAGACCCGGACTGGAATGATTTACAGGTATTAATAGATACAATTTTAGATTCAACAGAAAAAGAAATGGTATTAAAGGTGATGGTGAGGAGAGCAAAGGAAAGGATTCGTACCCTGCCTCGGGCAGCGCGGGGGACGGTAAATGATTTTGTACCGCGGGAGGATCCCGATTGGGACGCTAATAACCCCGCAGATTATAAAAAGTTAAAAATTTACCAGGAATTATTGGTAGAGGGAATACGATGTGGCATTCCAAAAACGTTGAATTGGTCTAAGTTATATTCAGTAATGCAAGATAAGACTGAGTCCCCTTCTGCCTTTTTAGAAAGGCTAAAGGAAACAGCTAGGAGGTATACAGACTTAGATGTGGAAGACGAGTCTGGAAAATTACAATTAGCATTGATCTTTATGGGACAATCACAAGAATATATTAGAAAGAAATTTCAAAAACTGGAAGGGAGAGAAACAAGAGATTTAGAGAAATTGTTAGAAGTGGCTTGGAAAGCATATAACAATCGGGAAAAGGAAAGTACTAAGAAACAACAAGCGAGCTTGTTGGCGCTTTTACAAGCTTCAGGAGAGAACAATGGGGCCGGTGGCCATAGAGGAAGAAGTCGTGGTAATAGGGGAAGGGGAGGAATGGGTAGAGGATTTAACAATCAGTCGGGATTTGGAAATCAATACGGGGGAGGACGTGGTAGAATAGGACCAAATCAGTGTGCTCTTTGTAAAGGACAAGGACATTGGAAAAACGAATGCCCATTAA
Source organism: Manacus vitellinus (assembly GCF_001715985.3). Taxonomy (NCBI): domain Eukaryota; kingdom Metazoa; phylum Chordata; class Aves; order Passeriformes; family Pipridae; genus Manacus; species Manacus vitellinus. Next base: position 1,132 of record NW_021938242.1, read on the forward strand.
ATGCTGGAAATGGAATGAATCCTTGGAATCCTCAAAGCTTTGTGAACCCACAAAACCCTGTTGGTATGGGCACGCCACAGGGTGTCGCCCAAGCATTTATGTTAGGGAGTTGTGGAAGACAGAGTCGGCTAGATTCAGACTTAAAGGTTGTTTTGGAAGTAGAGGGGGAGCCGACGGAATTTAGAATAGATACTGGAGCTAGTTTTTCGGCAATGAATAAATTGATGGGGCCATTAAGTGATTCAACCGTACAAGTAGTGGGAGTTTCAGGACAGATAGAGGAAAGAACATTTCTGCGACCTCTAGATATCAAATTTAAGGGAAGAGAATTAGATCATCAATTTCTGTACATGCCTAACAGTCCTGAATGTTTATTAGGAAGGGATTTACTTTCAGCCTTGCAAGCTAAAATTATATTTGAAAAAGGGAGAGTCAAGATAGAAATTCCAGAAGAAAATTTAGCAAAAATTTTTGTTGTGAAAGAAGTGGAAAAGGAAGAAATACCCCAAGAGATTGAACAGGCTGTTGTACCCTGGGTGTGGGAGACCGGGGTTCCTGGGAAATCTAAAGCAGCCACCCCAGTTAGAATAGAATTAAAAGAAGGAGCACAACCTGTCAGAGTTAGGCAATACCCAATTAGTTTAGAAGCAAGAGAGGGAATAGCCCCTATGATTTCACAGTTCCTAACTCTAGGAATATTACAAGAATGTGAATCAGAATTTAACACCCCCATATTTCCGATAAAAAAAAACCAAATGGAAAATATAGATTAGTACAAGATTTGAGAGCAGTAAATCTTATTACAAAAGATATTCACCCGGTTGTAGCAAATCCTTATACCTTGCTAACATCTGTGTCTGAGAAGTTTCAGTGGTTTACTGTGGTTGATTTGAAAGATGCTTTCTTCTGCATACCACTGGCACGAGAAAGTTGGAAAATCTTTGCCTTTGAATGGGAGAACCCAGAGACAGGACGAAAGAGACAGCTCGCTTGGACTCGATTACCACAAGGATTCAAATGCTCACCCACGATATTTGGTAATCAGTTAGCAAAGGAACTAGAGGAATGGAAGACTACTCAGGTAAAAGAATCTCCTTTTTCATATATAATACTGCAATATGTAGATGACATTTTCTTAGGAGCTACAGAACAGGACTTTGTCGTCAGTTAACTATTGAACTGTTAAACATGCTGGGCCAAGCAGGCTACCGAGTCTCAAAAGAAAAAGCACAATTAGTAAAACGGAAAGTTATCTATCTGGGATGTGAAATTTCCCAAGGAGTCCGGCGCCTGGGAACAAATAGAATTCAAGCAATATGTGCTATACCTGTGCCTAGAAATAATCAAGAACTGAGATCTTTTCTAGGAATGGTCGGATGGTGCAGGCTGTGGATTCCTAACTTTGGACTGACTGCTCGACCACTGTATGAAGCAGCAAAGGAGTCCAAGCTAACCTGGGGGACAGAGCAAGAAAAAGCATTCCAGGAACTGAAGAAAGCCCTCCAGGAAGCACCTGCCCTGGGACTACCGGACCCAACCAAGGAATTTCAGCTCTATGTTTGTGAGAGACAGCGAATGGCCTTAGGAGTCCTCACTCAGCGTCTAGGATCCTGGAAGAGACCGGTTGGGTACTTCTCCAAACGGCTAGATGCAGTAAGTGGGGGATGGCCAGGGTGTCTCAGAGCTGTGGCAGCGACGGTCATTTTAATACAGGAAGCACGCAAATTGACTCTGGGAAAACACATGATAGTGTATGTGCCCCACATGGTCATAGCAGTCCTAGAGCAAAAAGGGGGGCATTGGCTCTCCTCCAGCCGCATGTTGCAATACCAGGCTTTGTTGAGAGAACAAGATGATGTTGAACTGAAAATTACTAACCATCTCAACCCAGCAGAATTCCTTAGGTCTACACAGGAAGAAGGCACCCTGGAGCATGACTGTGTAGAGACCATTGAACAAGTCTACGCGAGCAGAAGAGACTTGAAGGACGAACCACTGACAGATCCTGACTGGGAGCTGTACACCGACGGATCTAGTTTTGTAGAAAACGGCACCAGGTACGCTGGGTATGCAGTAGTCACTTTACAACAAGTGATAGAAGCGACTGCACTACCCCCAGGTACGTCTGCACAAAAAGCCGAAATATGGGCATTGGTGAGAGCTTTAATATTAAGCCAAGGAAGGAGAGTTAACATATGGACTGACTCCAAATATGCTTTTGGGGTAGTTCATGTTCACGGAGCACTCTGGAAGGAGAGAGGACTTCTTACTTCTCAAGGGACAACGATTAAACATCGGGAAGAAATTTTACAATTGCTAGAGGCAATACATAAGCCCTCAGCAGTGGCAATAATGCATGTCAGAGGACACCAGGCTGATCCAGGACGAGAGTTTCAGGGAAATCGATACGCTGACCAAGCAGCCAGGAGGGCTGCGAGAGAGGTATGGACTCAAATGGTTCTTTTACCAACCCGGAATAATCCAGCAATAACATTCATGGAAGAGAAACCGCATTATTCACCTGAAGATGAGAAATTAGCTGTGATGATGGAAGCAAAGAAAAATATCAGGGGGTGGTATATCACTCCTACGAGACAGGTAATTTTACCAGTCAGAATAATGAAAGCAGTGCTTGAAATGGAACACAACAAGTGCCACTGGGGTGCAGAAGCACTAGTGAAATTCTTGAAAAACGAAATTTTCTCAAACCAGATGTTAACACTAGCTAAAAGGGTGAATGCAATATGTCCTATGTGTATAAAGAATAATCCAGTAGTCAGGAAGCAAGTACAAATGGGAAAACTACAAGTAGGACAGTTACCAGGAGACTATTGGCAAGTAGATTTTTCTGAGTTGCCTAAGGCCCAAACTTTTAAATATCTGCTAGTGTATGTTTGTACCTTCTCAGGGGGGCCAGAAGCTTTTCCATGCAGGACCAATCAGGCAAAAGAAGTAGTGAAAACCCTTCTGAAGGAAATCATCCCAAGATTTGGAGTTCCCCTAGGGCTGTCCTCTGATCGAGGACCGCACTTTACAGCAGGGATAGTCCGAGATGTGTCAGCTGTATTAGGGATAACATGGAATCTCCATACACCATGGAGACCGCAGTCTAGTGGACAAGTAGAAAGAATGAATCAGACATTAAAAGGTCAATTGAAGAAGATCTGTCAGGAAGCCAAAATCCAGTGGCCCTCGCTCTGCTGAGAGTTAGGATTAAACCAAGGGAAAGAATAGGAGTAAGTCCATACGAAATATTGTATGGCAAGCCCTATCATGCGGCTACTTACCAAGGGGATCCTCATGTAGTGGGTGATCAGGCAGTATTTAACTATGTGTTATCTTTGAATAAGACCCTCACAGCCCTCAGAGGAGCGCTGCAGTGGAATCGGCCTCTGCCCCTGGAGAATCCGGTTCATGACATTTCTCCAGGAGACCAAGTCTATGTGAAAAACTGGTCAGTGGAACCATTAAAGGGAACATGGGACGGTCCTCGCCAGGTGATAATGACCACTTATACGGCGGTGAAAGTCGAGGGAATCGACAATTGGATCCATTACACCCGAGTCAAGAAGGTTCCAGTCTCATGGTCGGTAGAACCTCTCTCACCTACAAAGATGGTATTTCGAGCCAACAATTGAAGATTGTGGTATTCCTGGGGTTGATAAGTTTAGCAGAGACCACCGTGAGAATTGAAACCCCAGATCCTTATTTGTTTGTACCAGAACACACTGATGTAAACTTAACTTGTCTGTTTTCAGATGACCAGGGAGCTGAATTAAGAGATGTCCACGTCAAGTGGAAACGGAGGGATCAAGATCGAATCATAACAGAAGGAGTGACAACAGTTTGGGATGCGACACAACAAAAGGGTTATACCGTCCTGCAGGTACCTGAGGTGTCTAAAACCGTAGAAGGGACATACATGTGTGTAGTTTGGATTCAAAGAAGTTTTGATTATGGGTATGTAGAAATACACATGATAAACACAACTCGGGAAATAATGACTAAGGTACAAGTTATACCCCCTAGGAAAACTCGACATGTGAGAGATCTGCAGATTCCGAATAGAGAAATAGAACAGGAAAATTTAATTGTGGGCCTAATTCGAGATTTTGGGAAAGTACAAAACGTTACTAAAATTACTGCATGTCTCCCTATGCCTCATGCAGCAGGAGACCCAATTCCATGGGGAATAATTCCAGTGCCGGAAATACCCAAAATGTTTAAGAATATTACAAGGAATTGCAAATTTGTAACCATCACATGGAGCGAAACGGTAGATGTATGTTTATTAAGTGACAAAATGATGAAGAAGCAATGTGAACAGATGCCGGGATATTTCCGATGGGTAGTAATTGGGACATGGGTAACAAGTGAAACAATTAATGAATTAAAAGGATACTGTTTAGTTACAAATTCAACACACCCATGCTCTAAAGTTCCGGCTTCAGTAAAACGAGAAAAACAAGAAGAGGTCTGTCAAAATATTACCAGTTCTACAACCATGGAAGAATGGCAAACAATTTGGGGACCCAGCCTGCTAGAGACATATAGTTATATTGGAAAGGTACAGTGGTGCATACACTGGAAGGGGAAAAAGAATCAAACTTATTCTACAGGAAATAGAGGGAATCATAATTGGAGGACAGAAACACATACAAAAGAGGATTGGAATTGTACCCGAATATACACATGTGATACCCCAGACGATGAAATAGGCTTAATGCCAGTCAAAGCCCTCCTGCAGTTAGGATGTGAGTGTCGAGGATATAACCATACTATTAAAGGACATGTGAAAAACATTGATTGTCACACTACCACAGTTAGAAGTCCCGGAAACCTAGTATGGGTCATGGGACATGGTCAATGGACCACCCACATGCCACTAGACGGTCCGGTTGTACCTGTCACACTAGGGATACCTACTCTTTGTCCACTCTGGAGAAAAGAGAAGTTAACACCAGCAGAGATGCGACCACGGGAGAAAAGAGAAGTTAGTAATGACATTAAAGACCTGGAACTAACAGATTGGCATGAGCCATCAGCAGGAGTTAAATTCGGATGGGCACTAGAATCTTTGTTTGCCCCAATTTCAACATATCGAAATAGAGAAATGTTGTTCAAATTGATGAGCCAGACCGAAAGGTTAGCAGCAGTCACTAAGAAAGGATTTAAAGATCTAAATTTACAATTACAAGCCACCTCTAGAATGACCATACAAAACCGCATGGCATTAGACCTGATATTACTCAAAGAACATGGAGTTTGCGGTTACCTGCATGCAAAGGATGAGCATTGTTGTGTACACATCCCAAATGTCACTCAAGAAGTAGAGAAAGATATTAATCAATTAGAACAAATTGACGAGAATGTTCATAAACTGCAGAAAGAAGCGGAACACAATTGGATAGGACAATTATTCAGCTCCCTAGGTCTCCATGTGTCAGGATGGATATCTTCTGTTATCCAGTACGGAATATTGATTGTAATAATTGTTGTCATAGCCATAACTGTTTACAAGTGTCTTTTAGGAATGATTGTAAAAGAAGGTCAACATACGAGACGAATCATGAAAGCTATAACAAGAAAAGAAGTAATCTCACCGCAAAATGGATCACCTCCTATCCATCAAGAAACTGCAACCTGAAGATTGCTGTATTTGAGCATCCTTGCAAGCAAAGCCTGAAGAATGCTCAAAAGGGGGGACTGTTGCAAAGCAGTTTAAATTTAGTAGTAGAATGGCTAAGGCTTAAGTAAAAGGGTAGGCCTAGAAAGCAACACATTACAGTAGTGAGTTAAGCAGCAGCCTTGTTCGTGGGAATAGAATGTACTGAAGAAGTAGAAACAATAATCAAAAGATTTAGTCAAGCATGTACGTAACGATTTGTACCTTAGATGTGGTAAGGGTCTGTGAAACAGTTTCTAGGGGGGTAAGGCAACTTAAGCAGATTTATGATTAGAGTAGATGATTGTTAATTGTTATAAACTACTGCACCTGGGTTGCTATAGAAACTGTAATTGTTTTAGCCGTGAGAATACATGTAAACTTGTTTGTGTATAAAAGTTGAACTGAGAACGAGGGTCGTCGGAATCCTGACTTGGGGCGCTAGCCCGCAGGTTCCCGGGGCCCCGAATAAAGCACCCATAAACCGGCACTCTGTTGGTTTGTGTCTTTGTTTACGGGCAACAGGGTTAGGGTAAGGGTTAGGGTTGGGGTTAGGGTTAGGGTTAGGGTAAGGGTTAGGGGTTAGGGTTGGGGTTAGGGTTAGGGTTAGTCAGAATCTGTCTCAATGCGCGATCTAACTATCGCGGGTTTATCCCTTTCCAGGAACGCAGTGGTGCCCAGTAAACCCCTCTCAGGCTATAAGTCCGATTCAGTGCCCACCGCTGTCAGAATCTTTTGCTTTTTCTCTTGGGTCTCTGCTTTTGCTGTTGCTGTTCTGTTGCGTGTCTGGCAGAATACCCACCGCTGTCCGGTATGTACTCTGCTTCTATAGAGCACTGGCCCCGCCCACTGGGTGGAGTCAAGAGGTGGAGTCCGTGTTGATTGTTCTGCGTCACTGGCTCCGCCTACTGGGCGGAGTCAGTGCTGATTGGTGTTACAACCCGCCCCAGGAAAAGGGGAGAGGGGGTAACTCAGGTTTTTATTAATAATTCCCTTGGGGTGGATTAAAGTGAAACGACACTAAATAATTGGTGTCTGAAAACATATACTGGCAAGGTTTATTTTAACAATTCTGTATCAACAGGCATGCTAGCAGTTTGGGTGCTGTCATACCACCATGTGACACAGAGATAACCTTTGGGGGGGGAAAAGAAAATGCATAGGGGAGAGAAAGGCAGGATAAGAGCAAGGGAGAGTAAGAGAAAGAAAAGCTGAGAGTGGACAGATGTATATAGTCACTGCCCACGGGGTCCAGCGATGCTTCCATGTCTGTCAGTTGAAGTGGTGGCCTTGATCTGCCGGGGGTGAAGGAGAGAAGTCCCCATACTCCAAGAAGTTACGAGTTATAGCCATGATTAGTGTCACGGACCATGCCTCGAGCCTCCAACATCTCGAGGGTTGCAGTCTCTCTTCTAAGATTAGGGAACAGGCTTTGGGCATAGCTTGCAGTTACTGTGTGGACCAATTGTCAGAGACTGAAATGGTTAATGATTTATGCATTCTAGGAGACTTTTCAGGCTTTTGACTTGCATGATACCTCTGATGAGCAGTTGAGCCCGTCCCTCCCTCCAGTGCTGACGGTGTGAAGCCCTGAAAAGGCAAGAGCTGAGCTTACAGACTTTTGACTGCTGATACATCTGATGAGGAATCAGGCCCCTCCCTCCCTCTGCTATGAGATGTTAGGGTTAGGGTTAAGGTTAACAAGGGTTAGGGTTTAGGTTTTAGGGTTTACGGTTTGCGTTCCTGGAATGGGGTAAACCCACGATAGTTAGATCGCGCATTGAGACAGATTCTGACTAACCCTAACCCTAACCCTAACCCTAACCCTAACCCTAACCCTAACCCTAACCCTAACCCTAACCCTAACCCTAACCCTAACCCTAACCTAACCCTAACCCTAACCCTAACCCTAACCCTAACCCTAACCCTAACCCTAACCCTAACCCTAACCCTAACCCTAGTAGCTTGCAGTCTCTTTTTTAAAGTTAGGGTTAGGGAACTGGTTTTGTGCATAGCTTGCAGTCTCTTTTTTAAGGTTAAGGTTAGGGAACAGGGTTTGCACATAGCTTGCATTCACTTTTTTAGGATTAGGGTCAGGGAATCGGGTTTGCGCATAGCAACACTAACCCTAAAAAAGAGACTGCAAGCTATGCGCAAACCCGGTTCCCTAACCCTAAAAAAACCCCTAACCCTAACCCTAACTCTAACCCTAACCCTAAACCCTAACCCCAACCCTAAACCTAACCCTAACCCTAACCCTAACCCGAACCCTGATTCTAAGTCTGAGGAGAGACAGAAACCAGGAGACTTTGAAGTTCAACTGATGTTTCTACAGTCTCTCAGCTTTCCTCACATTAATGAAAATTGGCTCATTAAGGATAATGAGGATGCAGCTTCTGCTATGGGGAATTCTAAGCATTCTGGGGTCGGTAAGACAACCTGGTAAGTAACACTTGAGTGAATGGGGGGTTGTCTTGGGGGCTTGTTTCCCTTCTCTTTTCTGTCTCTCGGTTTCTCATTTTGTTTGCTACTTTCTTTGGAATAAATGTTGTTTTGTTCAGCTTTCAACTGTGTACTGGTTTCAGTTTTGGCAATCTCCCTGCTGCCACGGTCCCGGGGGATGGGAAATAGGACTGAGCACTGCAATAACGGTTCTTGGCACAGTTGAGGGTTTGTGCAGCAATGCCACTTTATTCAGGGACAACAGGGGTTTAAATAAGGGGTTTAAAGTCTGAGGGGAGGATTCTGAACTGGGGAGGAGCATGGGACTGACAACTCAGGGAAAAGTGTGATAGGAAGACAGGGAAAAGGTGGGTGGAACTTCGGAGTTCCTCTTTACCTCTTTACTCCTGACGGGGTACTGCGATCCCCCTACACCGCTGACTCTGATGTTAGTGGTCTGGGCTGGCCAGCCGTACGGCCAGTCCTTGGAGGCAATTATGGTGACATCCGCCCCCATGTCGAGTAACCCTTCCACCTTGACTTTCTGAGGGTGCCTAGGTTGAGAAAAGTAGATGAGACATGTTAGAAGAGGGCGAGAGGTCTTCACCGAGGTTGTCCAGTGGACTTCCCTCAGTGATCCCTCCCTCCGCTCCTCATCTGGGGACACCACGCAGAGCAGCTCGTCGGTGGAGACCATCTTCGCCACGGGGAAGCGGTCCTCCAACTGCACGGGAGGGAGATGCACAGTTAGGCATATAGCTATATTTGTGTTCGTCAGTCCCGTCAGGAGAGTAGGCACTACAATTATTCCCTTAGCCACTGCTGAAAAGTGCGATATCATCAGGTAAGTCTTATCTGGATCGACCGGGGCAGATGGTCTAACCCTGGCCTGCTCATAGGAGCTTAGGTGAGTAGACGGGTGAGTAACGGAAAGGATTATCCAATTTAGGGGAACACACTGGTTTTTAACTGAGATAGGGTCTGCTGAATTTAAAGGATCACACTGAACGGGAATGAGGTCTGTCGGAGGCTCTTGGGTAATGGGGTAGCTGGGTGCGGTGTTGGGCGCAGGATGGAGCGGAGAGCAGGGGTTATTTGTGTCGTCGCGCCCCCCTGGGCGCTCTGCTCCCCGTTTCCCTGATGTTCACAGGCGTAAGGGCGAAGATCGGGCAAAGATTGGAAGGTTACCCTTTTCCTCAGCTCTGGGGACCTCCTGGGGGCAAGGGGCTCACCATTGATATTGGTCATTGACCTACAACTAGAAGACCAATGGCGACCCTTCCCACACCTCCGACATAGGGTCTTAGGCAAATTTGGTTCGGGGACTAACTTAGGACAATGTTTTTTGAAGTGTCCCTTTTCACCACAATTGAAACATGATTGGGGACCCATGAAAGTGGCAGCCAATAGACGCGCTTTATGGGAATTGGAACCTATATTTTTACAAGCGTCTATCATTTTGAGTAGGGAGGGATCCTTTAACATCTTCAAAGCTTTCTGACAGTCCTCATTCGCCTTTTTGATAACCAATTTATTGAATAAAATTTCCTGGCTCTCTTTTTGGTGGACCTGCCTGCTGATTGCCTCTTTTAGCCTGGTTATGAATTCTACAAAAGGTTCTTTTGGGCCTTGGTCAATAAGTGTGAAAGAAGGCGTTTGCACATAGGCATCTGTCACCCTTTTCACGGCCTCCAATGCCAATTCTTTAGTCGCTTCTAAAAATTTGGGGTCAATTCGAGCTTGATCCCCCCTACTCGAATAGTTCCCCTCCCCATAGAGCATGTCTATTGCCTGCTGAATTGGGATTCCCCTTCTTTCCATTTTGTCATTGACATATGCAGTGATTAATTTTTTCCATTCTGCCTCAAATACTGAGGACTGTACTGTTGTAAAGAGTCCTCCTATCATTGCTCTTATGTTGTAACGTATCAGCTTATAGGCCAGGAAGAAGGATTCTAGCAACTCGATGGTGAAGGGTGCCCCCAACCCATACTCGACGATGGCCTTTTTCATATCTTTTAGCATGGGGTACAATATTGGTCGCCACTTGTCGTGACGAGGGAAGAATGAGACGCTCAATATGAGAATCAGCAAGCTTCATTTATTGATCATTGCTAACAGCTTAATATATGCTTTATAATTAGTTCATACATATTGCAAAAGCTAAGCTCATTATTGGTTCTGCTTAAATGTTGATCTCACCTCTTACTCATTTCTTTGTTGACACAGGTGGTACTCAGTTGCTTTTTGTTTTGCTAATCACAATGTCCTGTTTACCAGCCAGCTAACAGGGTACAAGGGCACTGTAACCTCGCTATCTAAGATGTTCCCACGGCCTAGGCAAGCCGTGTTCTATAGCCAATTCCCTACAAATACCCCCGTTTTTTTATTCTGGGCTAATAATGTTTTCTCTGTTATAGCACTTACACATTTAACAATACAAGAAAAAGCAATATGAACTATTACTAAAATTACAACAATTGTCAACAACCATCGTAGGTTTTTCTTTAACAAAACTTAAAACCCATTCAGACATAGAACCAAAAATAGATTGAAGCCACAAGTCTATAGGACTAGTTGTTACTGTTACTTTCTTTGTGTGTTCTACTGTTTCACTCAGGCTCTACAGTTCTTTTGTGTACAGGCTAGGCAGTTTGTGCCAGCTGGACAAGTCGTGGTTTTGATAAACACTTAATCTAGATTGAAATAATCTCAACATAAAACAGGTTTGAGTCCCATTACCACTTGTGTTATGTATATACAGTGATCCCATTAAATCTAACTCTTGGGGATCTTTTGCCAGAGTAAGACCTCGAGGGTTAGTACTAAAATAGACAGTACAAGCACGACGACAATCCGGACAAGAGACAACAACTGAGCGAGCAATAGAATGAATTAAGTTAAATCGACATCTGAAGGCTTCTGTATGCTGTGCTCTCAGTTTCTCACCAGTGCCCTCCTCCTTGCTCTCAGCCCTGTCACAAAGCTCAGGCAACATGGCCGAGGTGGGTGCTGAGGCCAGGCTGCAGGACGAACTGACATGCCCCATCTGCCTGGACATTTACAGGAACCCTATGTCTCTGGGGTGCGGTCACAGCTTCTGCAAGGAGTGCACGCATACAGAAGGAACAGAAATATGCCAGCAGGGCCCTTCCCAGTGCCCACTCTGCCTTTACCCCACAGGCCCCCGTTCAGCCATGAAGACTTGCCTGACCTGCAAGGTCTCCCTGTGCCAAGCCCACCTGAGTAAGCATAGCACAAAGAACACTCAGAAAAAACTACGTCCTGGTGGGGCTCTGTGGTGCCCAGGTTTTGGCTGAGAGAAAATCCCCCAGTACAGTAAACTGCTGGAATGCTACTGCGAGAAGGACAAGGTCCACACCTGCACGCTGCCTCCGCCCCCAGCTCCCACAGGGACCACAAGACCATCAGCTTAAAGGAGGCTTTTGGCCAAGCACAGCATGTTTTTCTCAAAACTGTAAAAGAGGTAAAAAACTATGAAACTGCACTGGATCGAAGCATAGGAAACTTGCTGGAACAATCATCTGCAAAGGAGTTCTTTAGAGTACAAACAACGCTTGAAAATTAAGACTTGGCATAACTGGTTGAGAAATGACTACTTTTTGTGTACATGAACCCTAAATATTTCCAGGGTACTTTTCACTGCCCCGTGTCAGGAGCAACTACTAGGCCAAAGAATTGTAGACTCTTTCTGCTTTCAGCGTCCAACACACCCAGCTAATCCTCAGTGGTTACAGCTAGCAGAAATATCATCTATATAATGACAACAAAGACAGTCAGAAAATTGCATTGGAAACATAAACCACTGACAAATTATAGAAAAGCCTTTCATTCTATGGGAGAGGGTTTTCTATGGATAACACTCATAAGGTTCTGCACGAATAATAGATGGAACTAAAAATGCACATTTTTTCTCTATCACTGGGATCTAACTGGATTGTGAGAAGATAACCTGTCAAATCAATAATAACAATGGGTTATTCAGCAGAAAGCACAGAAGGGGTGCCAATGCTTACTAACCATGATTGCACCAACCTGTCTGAGATCATGCAAAGGTTTTCATTTCATAGATTTTTTCTTTATCACAAACACAGGGGTAATTAAAGGATTCTGAGATGGTTCAATGTAATCAGAATCAAGCTGCCTTCTGACAAGCTGTTGCAGGGCCAACAGCTGTTCTGTAGGTAGGAGCCATTGTTTAAGTCACACAGGATCTGTATGTTCTAAAGGAAAACTCCAAGCAGTACCTCCTAATATCACAACCTTAACTCTTGGAATGACTATAGAAGTTTGTTTGTTTGTTTGTTTGGACAATTAACAGATAGCTTTGAGCATCACAAAGAATACACGTTGCCTTCGTACAACCCTAAACATTCACTAGTCAAATTATGCAAGCAATGCATCTGGTATAAAACAAGGATTAATCACAATTAGTGAGGTTATTTTGCTGAGAACACAGCTACAATGGGTAGGGCATGTTTTAAGGAGGAGAGACTAGCCGTTTTACAATTAATATTGCTACCAGCTGTTGCACGGGAGGAGTTTTGAAGACAATATATAAGGATTCTTTAAAACAACACTTCAGCTCTGGTCACACTGATCAACATAATTGGTCTGCTCTGGCCTCCAGCCAGGAGGCCTGAAGACACACTATACACAACACTACAGATGTTTTTGAGAAGGCACGCAGGATGGCCTTGACAGTCTGCCCCTGCAACGAGTGAGCAAACAAGGCAGCAACATCGACAACTCCTGATTTAAATCCTGGAAAACACAGAAAAGCTCAAAACGACTCTCACTACTGCCATAGCAGATGCAAATGCAATTATTTGATGGTCTAAGGACCTCACCCTGGCACAAGCCTGCATTATCTCTAGCTAGTTATGTAACTAGCAACTTCTGTATCTGTCACAAAACTTGTTTCTCTACAGCATCTTGCAGCTTTTCCACAAATTGTAAGAATGGTTCCCGGGCACCTGGATGCATAGTGGTGTATTTTGTTTCGGGCTCTGCCAACCTTGCAGTCTGCACTAATGTTTGCTGGCTTATGATTTTTACTTGCTCTAAAACTAGTGGTCTCCTGCGCAGCTTACACAGCTAAGGAACAACAGCAGTGGAAAAACTCCACCTGAGACTTAACTTGCATAAATTTCATACAAGGCTGTAATAGAATATTAAATTTTTGTAAGAACTTCTTATTTAACTTCAGTTCAGATCATACAGCTAGCCGGACAGGGCTAGTCTAGAAATAACTAAAACCTCATCACTCACGGTGGGAATTTGAAGAATTCATATACCATTCAGAATAAGGATTCACTATGGTTCAACAGAATCATGTTACACATCTCTAAAATCTTAACACCGGCAGAAGGTATTTTTAAGTTTACACAGTCACACATTCATGTAGCTTTTCTCTTTCACACCACATTCAGGTGGCCACCTCAAACATGCTCCTCAATCACACACATTTTCAAGTAGTCATTGACTGTGCACTTCTTATCAGTTTCATAATTCAAAGGAAATTTATGGCATAGCCGTCATCAGCAATCTGCAAATCCTGCATAACTCTCTATGTAAAAGACAGATACAGCAAGAAAGAACAGAATATTATCTTGGAAATCTTCAACCCTTCTCATAGAGCAATGATATTCTGTCATAAAGGCAATAAAACTACTTTTGCAGGGGGCAAGACTATGTCCCCTTCTGTCTCATCGTTCCGTCTCCAAATCTTCTACCTGCACCCTGCCCCTGGGGGAAACAGCCAAATTTCATGTAAGAGATGCGAAATAGCAAGCTATAGGAAATTCTTAATAACCTTCTGTAATATGCAAAAGACTAAGCACGGATGTTGCATTATTTCTAATCTTGCTTCAAAGGATTTTTCGTCAGTCTCCCTTTCTGTTTTTGAAGAAAACATTTGAGAATGCCATGAGCACGCTGCATGCGTAACACCTATTGCTGTAAAAACAATGCAATCTTATCTGATTTATAAGTTGGGATATTGTTAATTTTAAGTTGTTTTTTCTCTTTTCCCTTTTTTCTGTGTTTTACCGTCTTTGCCTCCCCCCCGCCCCTCATTGCCGAAGGACGAAGGAGGGGGAGGAGGGACCGGGCTCACCCAAAGAAAATCAGCAGAAGGAACTTAATCACAGAGTCTGCTTAAGAAAAGACAAAAACATAGGAGAGGGAGAGAACAGCTGCAAACAGTTTCAGAGAGGGGGTGATTGGTCTAACGGGGAAAAGGAGAAACAGCTTTCCCCCTCCTCCAGCTGCACCCCTCAAGGCTTTTGCTACCATCATTAACTCGCCGCTCTAGGAAGAGGAGCGGCACCAGGGAAAAAACACTCGCTGCAAAGAAGGGAAGGGGAACGCACACCCCCCAGGACCATGGCTGTCAGCAGTGCGGGGGACACAGAGCCCCCCCGTTGCTCGCCGCACCTGGAGCCGCCGGTGTGCACGCACGGGGGCGCACCGCTCCGCACAGGCGCCGCGACCACCACCACTGCTCCGCTGCCCGGCGCCGCCCCGTAGACACCCGCCACAGGCGGACAGACCCGGCGCCAGCACGGGTTCACTCGGCACGGCGGCATAAGCACACAACGCCGTGAACACAGCCACAAACGTATTCAGACCGCGCGGGCTTCACCGAGGCACCGCGCCGCGCCTTCCGACACAGCGCGCCCCCGACCCCCTCGCCGCCCAGCGAACCGCGGGAACCCCCGGAGCCGCCGCTGCCGTCGCTGCGAACGCCGCGCTCACCGGAGACGGAGCCGGGACCATGCCGAGCCGCCGCCACGTGACTGAGACGCCGCCGCCAGCGCCGCCGCTTCGTTCGCCGCTTTGCAGCCCGCACACGCCGATCGCCGCAGCCCCAAGCCGCCGCCTCTACAGCCAGCCCCCGCGTCCGTCACTACAGCTGCCCGTGCCTGCCGCCGCCGCTGCTTGCCGCTTGCTGCCTGCACCAGGACATCAGCCGCCGCTGACGGGACGCCACAGCCCAACCGACAGTGAGCCAACACAAATCAACAAACCGACAGACCCTCTTCAGCAGCGCACCCCAGCAGCGCCAAGACACAAAGGTAACATGGGAAACTTTTTCCCTACCGAAGTATCACGGGACACAGAAGCACTGGTTGCTCTGCTGAATCCTTACTATGTTCAGGTTACAAGGGCTGAATTATCAGAGTTGGTGCGGCTCATTAAAGCAGCCGTACCAGAACTACCTCTGGTTGAAGCCCTCAACATTCACATATGGGACAAAATAGGCAATCTTATCAAACTCAAGGCTCAGAGAGGGGATTCCCAAGCAAACAATGTTTACCCAGCCTGGCAAGCTAAAATGACTGCATTAAGCAGATCCCACCAAAGAACGACGAACACATACACCCCCACTCAGGTTGCAAGCAGCAGCCCCACTTTTACGCGCCGCAGTTTGAACTCACAAAGCTCGGCGGGGGGAGGGGGTGGAGCCGTTCACAATTCAACTCCGGGGAAGGGAACCAGGAGCCCAAGGGACACGAACCGGCGGGAGGGAGCGGGGCCCCAGATGCGAGGTTCCAGTCAGTGGGACAGCAGCAGGGGGTCCCGTGACGGGAGTGGGGGGGCTAGCCCAGCTTACTCGCCAACCCATCCCGCGCATGAACGCCGAGTACGCGCCCAGGAGCGGGCACCACCATCTCGCCTGCCACGCGGTTCGGACACCGACCCGTCCTTCCCCGCCCCCGCGCCGTACTCCCCAACCACCACCACCACCCACCCACAGACAGCCGCTTTCGCCGGAGCTGCAGGGGGGGGGAATGGGAGGAATGGGGGGAGGAGGAGGGGGATTTCGGGATAGCTCCGCCGGCAAGGGATGAAGCAACATACCGAGAAGGTACAATTGATAGGTGGGCTTTATGCAGAGAAGAGGCATTGCGTACTGGGGACTTACAAGTTATACAAGCATGTCCAGTAATTATCGGTCCACGTCAAAGCCGCAGGTTCCAACCATTACCACATGAACTAACCAAAGAACTAAGACAGTTAATGAGAGAAACTGGTGTATCATCCCCTAACACGCTTGCATTTTTAGAGTCACTAAGTTCCACATACATCTTCATGCCTTATGACTGGAGAACCTTGTTACAAATAAGCCTTTCTAACACACAATACAATGTATTGCTGAACGATTTTAGAGAAATCTGTTCTGCTTACGCTAATGACCCGCAAGCAGGGGTATCAGCACACCAACTCACAGGGGATGGGAACTATCGTTCCATAGATGCTCAAACCGGTTACAATAGAGAGGTATACGAGGTAATAGCAAAACATGCCATGCGGGCAATAAGAAAATTACCTACATCAGACAGAGATGCAAACTTGTCATTTACCAAAATAATACAGGGCCCAACAGAACCTTACACAAAATTCCTAGATCGGCTGCAATCTGCTCTGGATAGGCAGATTGAAAATGAGGAAGCCAGGGAAATCCTTAGTAGAAGACTGGCTTTCGAAAATGCTAATGTGGATTGTAAAAGAGTTCTGCAAACCCTTCCTAAGAGGGAAACTTGCAGTATCTCAGAATTAGTTCGTGCCTGCCAAGAGGTGGGTTCTTTAACACATCAATCAGATTTGCTAGCAGTAGCACTGAGTACTCAGTTAAGGACACAGCAGGGGGCCAGACCCAAAGATGGTTGTTTTATTTGTGGGGCCCCTGACCATTTCCAAAGGGACTGCCCTCAGAAACCTCTAGCATTGGCACCTCGAAAGCAACCCAAAGCAAGGAGGATGCCAAAAAACTGGAGGCAAGGGACGCTGTCGCACGCCCCGGTACAGCAATCACATGCGACACAGGGGAACAGGCTGGCGATTTGTGCCCCCCCAGCTCAGCCAGCGCTCTGTGCCCCTGCACCCCAGCCAGCGATCTGTGCCCCGCCACATCAGCCAGCGCTGGGCTGGACTTATCCAACAGGGACACAGTCCTCATAACTTCCACTGAGGTGGTGCTAATCCCGACTGGACATCGGGGTCCCCTTAATCCAGGGGTACATGCACTGCTGATTGGAAGGTCCTCTACCACCAGAATGGGTTTGTTTGTGCTGCCAGGTGTAATAGACTCGGATTCTCATAGCGAGATTCTGATAATGGCATGGACCCCTTCACCCCCCTGCTTCATCCCGAAAGGACAGAAGCTTGCTCAGTTAATCCCCTTATACAGTACGTTGCCTGCAGGGGAGGGGGGGAGAGAGCGGGGTTCAGGGGCCTTTGGCAGCACGGGACAACCACAAGTTTACTGGGCAGCAGCCATCACAGCAGCACAGCCGCTCATGACGTACCAGGTTAATGGGCACCGATTTACAGGCCTTTTGGATTCGGGAGCCGATGTTTCCATCATAAAGGACTCCGAATGGCCACTTGACTGGCCTACTGTTTGCCCAGCTGCAACCATTCAAGGGGTGGGAGGCACACAAAGACCCAGACAGAGTGCTCAAGTACTCACTGTCTTGGGACCAGAGGGGCAAGTAGCAAAGGTAGCTCCATTCATAGCCCCAATCCCTTGCTCTCTGTGGGGACGTGATATACTTTCCCAGTTTGGCACAGTAATGCAAATTCCTCCTGCAAGCAACCAGGTTTTTCAATAGGGGCCATTGGTCAGCTGTCCCAAGCACCGATTAAGCTGGTCTGGAAAAGTGACCAGCCGGTCTGGGTAGACCAATGGCCCATGAAAAAAGAAAGGCTTGAACATTTAAAGATGCTTGTAGAGGAACAATTGGAAGCGGGACACATTGTGCCAACAAATAGTCCCTGGAACACTCCTGTATTTTGCATTCCCAAAAAAACTGGCAAATGGAGGATGATTCAGGATCTCAGAGCAGTAAACGCAGTCATTGAATCTATGGGGGCATTGCAACCAGGATTACCCTCACCTGCTATGCTCCCAGCAAACTGGCCTCTGACAATAATTGATTTAAAGGATTGCTTTTTCACCATATTCCTGCACCCCGAGGATGCCCCAAGGTTTGCATTTTCTATTCCTGGAATAGAAACATTAAACAACTCACAGCCTATGCAAAGGTATCACTGGGTTGTTCTCCCTCAGGGGATGAAGAACAGTCCAACCATATGCCAAACAGTAGTTGCAAATGCTATTCAACCCGTCAGAAAACGTTTTCCCTCTGCAATAATCTACCAATACATGGATGATATTTTAATAAGCATGGCCACAGAAAATGAACTGCAAATTGTTGTTACTGCTTTAACTGATGCTGTCCAAGAAGCAGGCTTACAGGTTGCAGCAGAGAAAATCCAGCGATCGCAGCCCTGGAACTATCTTGGATGGAGAATCACGCAACAACAGATTTCCCCACAGCCGCTGCAGCTCGAGGTAAAAGACACTTTAACCTTACATGAGTTGCAAAAACTCCTGGGAGCTATTAATTGGTTAAGGCCTGTTCTAGGCTTAACCACAGAGGAGCTACACCCTCTCTTTGTGTTACTAAAGGGGGACTCTGATCTGACGTCTAATAGGGCTCTGACAGCAGAGGCCAAACAGGCGTTAGACATCTGTGCCAAGGCGATCGAATCCAGGCAGAGCAGAAGGAGAGATCCTGAACTGCAAATCTACCTGGCCTTAATTCCCAGCAGGTACCAGCCATTTGCAGTCTTATTCCAGTGGGACCAGACTGAAAAGGACCCACTGCTGGTTCTAGAATGGCTATTTCTGCCCCACACCCCACCTAAAACTGTATGGACAATTAATGAAATGTTTGCTAAGCTTGTTATTAAAGGCAGAGCCCGATTACAGGAACTAGATGGAAGGGATCCAGCGGTCATTACATTCCAGCCACGAAGGACAATTTAGCTTGGATGCTAGCTGAGGACACCGAGTTCCAAGCTACCTTAGCAGGTTTTGATGGTAACATTTCAGTTAATCTCCCTAAGCACAAACTTTGGGCAGAAATCGGTAATTTGCCTTTAAGAACCACGACTAGATGCAGAAGTGAGCCAGTAAAAGGCCTCACAGTTTTTACAGATGCATCTGGGCGATCACAGAAAGCTGCAGTGACTTGGATAAATCCTGATACCGGACAATGGGAACAAAAAGTACAGACCATGAACCAATGCTCTGTGCAGGTTCTGGAACTGGCTGCCATTTGTATTGCCTTGGAAAAGTTTTCTGAACAACCTGTTAATATTGTCACTGATTCTTGTTATGTTGCAGGGCTAGTTTCACGTCTAGAATGTTCATTTCTTCGGGATGTTTCTAACCCTCATTTGTTGTTTGAAATGCGTTGTATTTGGTTCCTTGTCAATCACAGAAGGTTTGATTTTTATATAATGCACATCAGGTCTCACACTGACATGCCAGGGCCAATAGCTGAAGGGAACCGAGAAGCTGACAAAGCAGCAATGTTCAACACAGTACCCAGGACCCTTGAGCAAGCAAAATTGTCCCATTCATTTTTCCACCAGAATGCACGCTCTCTAAAGAGACAATTCAAAATTACTATCAATCAGGCCCGAGATACCATATTGACTTGTCCAGACTGTCAAAAAATTACCCCCATGCCATCTCAGGAAGGTGTTAACCCCAGAGGGTTAATATCCAATCAGATATGGCAAACAGATGTTACACACATCCCAGAATTTGGCCCCTTGAAATATGTACATGTAACTGTAGACACACATTCACAGTACATCACTGCTACAGCACACACAGGTGAGAAAGCCAAGGATGTAATAAGACACTGGCTAAGCTGTTTTGCTACCCTTGGCACTCCACAACAGATTAAGACCGATAATGGACCAGCATACGTCTCTGAAAAGGTAAGGAATTTCCTATCAGAATGGGGAATTTCACATATCACAGGGATCCCACACTCACCTACGGGACAAGCAATTGTAGAAAGGGCACACCGCACACTGAAAGAGATGCTAATAAAACAAAGAGGGGGGGAGAAGCTATACAGTCCGCAAGAACGTTTGTGGAAAGCCACGTATGTGATCAATTTTTTAAATTGTGACAGTGCTGAAAGAAGCAGATATGAGAAGCAGCACAAATCTCAGGCGTTTGCCTCTCCCAGGCCATCAGTCATGGTAAAAGATTTGATCTCGGGACAATGGACAGGACCTTTAGATCTTCTGACTTGGGGGAGAGGTTACGCTTGTGTGGCAACAGGAAAAGAACTGAAGTGGATTCCCTCCAGGTGTGTAAAGCCCTATTTGGATACACAATCACAGCTGCAGGAACCAGATAACTCAGGAGTTTAAAAACAGTTATGTTATGTTTCAGTTTATATTAATGACCAATGTGGTGACAAGCAAACTGCAAATATTGGTGTGTGTATGTGTATGCGTGAATGATGACGGCCGTGGTGTGTGAGATGAGTGAATGAATAAGAGAGTTGTGTGACTGGAAAACATAAAAACACAGAATACCTCACAAGACCACATTACCTACACCACAAGGTCACCTTGAAAGAATTGAGTTTTGATATGCTTACCCTGTTTCTTGAATAAAGTTTGAAATCCCCAGTTATTAAAAAACCTTCAGATTAATAAAAGTTATAGTTTACACACTGTTGGGCTAAAGGCCCCAAGTTAATAAAATAATTATCCAAGTTGCACTACCCTATAGGAATATAAGGTTTTAAAAGGTTTATATTAGAGTTAAGAAGCTAAGCGAAGCAATGCGCTGGGTTGCTGCGAAGCTTGGTAGTTTACAATGTTCTGGTTGTTTGCACTGTTTTTTGCACTGCTTTTTGTGACTTCTTTAAGATATTAGAGAGAGGGGATATGTGGGAGGCGTGTCTGGATGCACAGGGGATGTGCCAGGGCGATGGGCCCCAGGGGACATGCGCAGTCACATATAACTCTATTGGCTGAAGAAGTCACATGGTACGCAGGGATTTAAGAGTGGGAATTTTGAATAAACTTCTCTTTGTCTCACCACCGCACGAGGAGCATCATTCATTCCTTGTTATACAAGGGTCGCCTGCTGCTGTTGGACATGAGCTTCCTCCGGGCATCAGGAAATGTCCAAGGAGGAAAAGGCAGTGAAAACTTTGGGACGGGTTTCCTAGATCAAACCCATGAATTCCTCTGAGCATCTACCCTCATCCCAAGTATCTGCAGTCACACATATATAGATTCTGGACTGTAGAAGACAGGCTTAGCATGACTTTAAGATTATTTCTTCTCAATTTTTTGATTTATTTTTCTACTGCCAGTTCTGAGAGGGGCATCGTGGAACCAAAGGAACCCTGAGACATTTCAGAATCCCACATGTGTTGGGTCTGTCTGAGCTGGTGTTCATTTTCTCACTGCAGGCGTCACAGTGCTGTGCTTTGCATTGGGAGCTACAAAGGGGTTAATCACACCAGTGCTTTGGCAACTGCTGAGCAGGGCTGGTGCAGCATCTGCATTGTCGGCTTCGTCCCCTGAATCGGGGGCAAGATCATGGGAGGCGATACAGACAGGTCAGTTGAGCCAAATGGACCAAAGGGACATTGCAGAATATATGGCATCAGCTCAGCTACAAGAACTCAGGAAAGGAACAGGAAAGGGGGAAAATCCATTTTTTTACAATACATGCCTTCTGAGCGGCTTCTCTGTGTGGTGAAGCCCTGCTTCCCATGAAGTGGCCAAGAAGTAGAGAGAAAATCTTTTTATTTCTCATCTATCGCACACCTAGGATGAATAACTATTATTCTCAACTATAACCCCAATCTGACTTTAATTACGTTCTATCTATATACTGTAACAACTTCCGCCATCTTCTTCATCCTTAACACAACCAATACCCTAAAACTATCCACTGTTATATCCACATGAACCAAAATTCCATCACTAACCACAATCCTTATGCTCACTCTCCTCTCCCTTGCAGGTCTTCCTCCCCTAACGGGATTCCTACCCAAATGGTTAATTATTCAAGAGCTCACAAAACAAGAACTAACAGTAGTAGCCACAGCTATTACCCTACTCTCTTTACTTGGACTTTTCTTCTACCTACGACTGGCCTACTGTGCAACCATCACACTACCCCCAAACTTCACTAACTACATAAAACAATGACAAACTAACAAACCAACTAACCCCCTAACCACAACCTTTACCTCCTTATCAATTATACTCCTACCACTATCTCCCATAGTACTCGCAATCCCTTAGAAACTTAGGTTATTTAAACCGAAGGCCTTCAAAGCCTTAAACAGGGGCTAATCCCTCTTAGTTTCTGTTAAGGTACACAGGATACTAACCTGCATCTCCTGAATGCAACTCAGATGCTTTAATTAAGCTAGAACCTCCCCCTAGACAGATGGGCTTTGATCCCATTAAATTTTAGTTAACAGCTAAATGCCCCAACCAACAGGCTTCTGTCTACTAGATCCCGACGCATGTTTAATGCACATCAATGAACTTGCAACTCAACATGAACTTCACTACAGAATCGATAAGAAGAGGAATCAAACCTCTGTAAAAAGGACTACAACCTAACGCTTCTACACTCAGCCATCTTACCTATGACTTTCATCAACCGTTGACTATTTTCCACTAACCACAAAGATATTGGCACACTTTACCTTATTTTTGGTGCATGAACTGGTATAATCGGCACAGCCCTTAGTCTCCTCATTCGAGCAGAGCTAGGACAACCAGGCACCCTTTTAGGCGATGACCAAATTTACAATGTAATCGTCACCGCACATGCCTTCGTTATAATTTTCTTTATAGTAATGCCTATTATAATCGGAGGGTTTGGTAACTGATTAGTACCATTAATAATTGGTGCCCCCGACATAGCATTTCCACGAATAAATAACATGAGCTTCTGACTACTTCCTCCATCCTTCCTACTTCTCCTAGCATCTTCTACAGTAGAAGCCGGGGCCGGAACAGGATGAATAGTATACCCACCCCTAGCCGGAAATCTAGCCCACGCCAGTGCATCAGTAGACCTTGCCATCTTCTCCCTTCACCTTGGGGCAATCAACTTTATCACCACAGTAATCAATATAAAACCACCTGCTCTCTCACAATACCAAACCCCTCTATTCGTTTGATCCGTCCTAATTACTGCAGTTCTACTTCTCCTCTCCCTACCAGTCCTCGCTGCTGGTATTACAATGCTTCTAACAGATCGAAACCTAAACACTACATTCTTTGACCCCGCAGGAGGCGGAGACCCAATTTTATATCAACACTTATTCTGCTTTTTGGCCATCCAGAAGTCTACATCCTTATCCTACCAGGATTCGGAATTATTTCCCATGTTGTAGCCTACTACGCCGGTAAAAAAGAACCCTTTGGCTACATAGGCATAGTCTGAGCCATATTATCCATTGGTTTCTTGGGCTTTATCGTATGAGCTCACCACATATTTACAGTTGGAATGGACGTAGATACCCGAGCTTACTTCACATCCGCCACCATAATTATTGCAATCCCCACTGGCATTAAAGTCTTCAGCTGACTAGCAACCCTACACGGTGGAACAATCAAATGAGACCCGCCCATACTATGAGCCCTAGGCTTTATTTTCCTCTTCACCATTGGTGGACTAACAGGCATCGTTCTTGCCAACTCCTCCCTAGACATCGCCCTGCACGACACCTACTACGTAGTTGCACATTTCCACTATGTATTATCTATGGGGGCAGTATTCGCCATTTTAGCTGGCTTCACACATTGATTCCCACTGTTCACTGGCTACACCCTTCACTCTACATGAGCTAAAGCCCACTTTGGAGTAATATTCTTTGGGGTCAACCTAACATTCTTCCCACAACATTTCCTAGGCCTAGCTGGTATACCACGACGATACTCAGACTACCCAGATGCTTATACCCTATGAAACACCCTATCCTCCATCGGCTCCCTCATCTCCATAGTAGCTGTAATTATACTAATGCTCATTATCTGAGAAGCCTTGGCATCCAAACGGAACGTAGTGCAACCAGAACTTACCTCCACAAACATTGAATGAATTCACGGCTGCCCTCCTCCCTACCATACCTTTGAAGAACCAGTTTTTGTCCAAGTACAAGAAAGGAAGGAATCGAACCCTCATAAGCTGGTTTCAAGCCAACCGCATCAAACCACTCATGCTTCCTTCTTATGGGTTGTTAGTAAAATCATTACATAGTCTTGTCAAGACTAAATCACAGGTGAAAACCCAGCACCTCCCATCCCAACTCCATGGCCAACCACTCTCAATTTGGTTTTCAAGACGCTTCATCCCCTATTATAGAAGAACTTATTGAATTTCACGACCACGCCCGAATAGTCGCACTAGCCATTTGTAGCCTAGTCCTGTATTTACTAGCTCTTATACTTATAGAAAAACTATCCTCCAACACCGTCGACGCACAAGAAGTAGAACTAGTCTGAACAATCTTCCCTGCCATTGTCCTAATTATACTAGCCCTCCCATCCCTTCAAATCCTCTACATGATAGACGAAATCGATGAGCCTGACCTCACCCTCAAAGCTATTGGCCACCAATGATACTGATCCTACGAATATACAGACTTTAAAGATTTATCTTTTGACTCTTACATACTACCAACTATGGATCTACCACTCGGTCATTTCCGCCTCCTAGAAGTTGATAACCGCATCGTCATTCCAATAGAATCCCCAATTCGAATTATTGTTACAGCTGATGATGTTCTCCACTCCTGAGCTGTTCCTAGCCTTGGTGTAAAAACCAATGCAATTCCAGGACGACTGAACCAAACTTCCTTTATCACAACCCGTCCTGGAATCTTCTACGGTCAGTGCTCAGAAATCTGTGGAGCCAACCACAGCTTCATACCTATCGTAGTAGAATCAGCCCCTCTAACACACTTCGAAAACTGATCTTCACTTCTAACATCCTAATCATTAAGAAGCTATGAACCAGCACTAGCCTTTTAAGCTAGAGAAAGAGGATTATTCACCCTCCTTAATGACATGCCCCAACTAAACCCTGCACCTTGACTTTTTATCATACTAACTTCATGATTCACTTTTTCTCTTATCCTTCAACCTAAACTCTTACTATTTACCCCAACTAACTCACCCTCCAACAAAACACTACCCACTATAAAAACCCATTCCTGAAACTGACCATGAACCTAAGCTTCTTTGATCAATTCATAAACCCAACCCTCCTCGGAATCCCCCTTATCCTCATCTCACTGTTATTCCCAACCCTATTACTTCCTTCTCCTGGCAATCGATGAGTTACAAATCGTCTTTCAACTCTTCAACTCTGATTTCTCCATTTAATCACAAAACAATTAATAACCCCATTAAACAAAAAAGGTCATAAATGAGCCCTAATCCTATCATCACTCATAATTATACTTCTAACAATTAACCTATTAGGCCTCCTACCTTACACATTCACACCTACTACCCAACTATCAATAAACCTAGCCCTCGCCTTCCCTCTATGACTTGCCACCCTGCTAACAGGCCTACGAAACCAACCTTCAGCTTCCCTTGGACACCTCCTACCAGAAGGTACCCCAACACCTCTAATTCCTGCCCTCATCATAATTGAAACAACAAGCCTTCTCATTCGCCCTTTAGCCTTAGGAGTTCGCCTCACAGCCAACCTCACAGCAGGACACCTACTCATCCAACTCATTTCAACAGCCACTACCGCCCTCCTTCCCATTATACCTACCGTGTCCCTTCTAACTAGAACAATTCTTCTCCTCTTAACAATTCTAGAAGTGGCCGTGGCAATAATCCAAACGTATGTCTTTGTACTTCTTCTAAGCCTTTACTTACAAGAAAACATTTAACCCTTAATGACACACCAAGCCCACTCATTTCACATAGTAGACCCAAGCCCTTGACCCATTTTTGGAGCAGCGGCCGCCCTCCTCACCACCTCTGGACTAGCCATATGATTTCACCACAGCTCTATCCAACTCTTACTCCTAGGCCTACTCTCTATAATCCTAGTGATACTCCAATGATGACGTGACATCGTACGAGAAAGCACATTCCAAGGCCACCATACCCCTACAGTCCAAAAGGGCTTACGTTACGGAATAATTTTATTTATTACATCCAAAGCATTCTTCTTCCTAGGATTCTTCTGAGCATTCTTCCACTCCAGCTTAGTCCCCACTCCAGAACTCGGAGGACAATGACCTCCTATAGGAATTAAACCTCTCAATCCAATAGAAGTCCCCCTACTAAACACTGCTATCCTCCTAGCCTCAGGAGTCACTGTCACATGAGCACATCACAGCATCACAGAGGGCAATCGGAACCAAGCTACCCAAGCCCTACTTATAACCGTCCTATTAGGATTCTACTTTACAGCACTTCAAGCACTAGAATATTATGAAGCTCCATTCTCAATTGCCAACGGAGTCTATGGATCAACCTTTTTCGTCGCCACAGGATTTCATGGTCTCCATGTAATCATTGGATCCTCCTTCCTCTTGATTTGCCTCCTCCGCCTCGTAAAATTCCACTTCACATCCAACCACCACTTTGGCTTTGAAGCAGCGGCCTGATACTGACATTTTGTTGACATTATCTGACTGTTCCTCTACATAACAATCTATTGATGAGGATCTTGCCCTTCTAGTATATTAATTACAATTGACTTCCAATCTCTAAAATCTGGATCAAAACCAGAGAAAGGCAATTAACATCATCCTCTTTATATTCACAATTTCTCTATCACTATGTATTATCTTAACTTCACTAAACCTTTGATTAGCTCAAATAAATCCAGATTCAGAAAAATTATCCCCATACGAATGTGGCTTTGACCCACTGGGCTCTGCCCGCCTCCCATTTTCAATCCGATTCTTCCTTGTCGCAATCTTATTCCTCTTGTTCGACCTAGAAATTGCCCTCCTACTGCCCCTCCCATGGACTACTCAACTCCTCTCCCCCCTCACTACCTTAACATGAACCTCCACAGTCATTCTCCTCACACTAGGGCTAATTTATGAATGAATTCAAGGGGGCTTAGAATGAGCAGAATAACTTCAGAAAGTTAGTCTAGCAAAGACAGTTGATTTCGGCTCAACAAACCACAGTCCTACCCCGTGACTTTCTCAATGACCTTTGTGCATTTAAGCTTCTACTCTGCCTTCACCCTAAGTAGTCTAGGACTAGCCTTTCACCGAATACACCTAATTTCTGCCCTGCTATGCTTAGAAAGTATAATACTATCAATATACATTGCCCTCTCCATATGACCTATTCAAACCCAAACAACATCCCCCACCTTAATGCCCATTCTTATGTTAGCATTCTCAGCCTGTGAAGCAGGCGCCGGTCTAGCAGTCCTAGTAGCTTCCACCCGAACTCACGGATCGGATCATTTACACAATCTAAACCTTCTACAATGTTAAAAATTATTCTCCCCACAGTCATATTACTCCCCATGACCCTCTTATCTCCTCCAAAATTCCTATGACTCAATGTCACCTCGCACAGCCTCTTAATTGCAACCGCTAGCTTACAATGACTTCCTTCAACCTATTACCCTAGCAAAAACCTATCACCATGACTTGGAACTGATCAAATTTCATCCCCCTTATTAGTTCTATCTTGTTGACTTCTTCCTCTTATAATCCTGGCAAGCCAAAATCACCTTCAACAAGAACCTCCCACACGAAAATATATTTTTACCATAACCATAATCCTCACCCAACCATTCATTATCTTGGCCTTCTCAGCCTTAGAACTGATATTATTTTATATCGCATTCGAAGCTACCCTAATCCCTACCCTAATTCTAATCACGCGATGGGGTAGCCAACCAGAACGTTTAAGTGCTGGAATCTACCTCTTATTTTATACACTAATTAGTTCTCTTCCCCTATTAGTAGTGATCCTCTATCTTCACACCCAAACAGGAACTATACACATCACTATAATAAAACTTTCACACTCATCTCTTACAAACTCCTGAACAGGCCTCATATCAAGTCTAGCCCTATTGCTCACTTTCATAGTGAAAGCTCCCCTTTACGGACTACACCTATGACTCCCAAAAGCCCACGTAGAGGCACCAATCGCAGGATCCATACTCCTCGCTGCGCTCCTCCTCAAACTTGGGGGATACAGCATTATGCGTACCTCAATAATTACAAACTCCCTATTAGACTACCTCTACTACCCATTTTTAACCCTAGCCTTATGAGGGGCACTAATAACAAGCTCCATCTGCCTACGCCAAATCGACCTTAAGTCATTAATCACCTACTCCTCAGTAAGCCACATAGGTCTAGTCATTGCCGCAACAATAATCCAAACCCACTGATCCTTTTCAGGGGCCATAATCCTAATGATTTCACATGGACTCCCCTCTTCCATACTATTTTGCCTAGCTAATACAAACTATGAACGCATACATAGTCGTACTCTCCTTCTAACATGAGGCCTACAACCCCTTTTACCTCTATCAGGAATCTGATGGCTCCTAGCCAACCTAACAAACATAGCCCTTCCTCCTACCACTAACCTGATAGCTGAATTAACTATCATAATTGCACTCTTCAACTGATCCACCTTCACCATTATCCTAACCGGAACCGCAACTCTACTAACTGCAGCCTATGCCCTCTACATACTCCTTATAACCCAACGAGGTCCAACTCCAACCTATATTACAACCACCCAAAATTCAAATACACGAGAACATCTCCTTACAACACTTCATATCCTACCCTCCCTCCTCCTCATCCTAAAACCAGAGCTAATCTCAGGAATTCCCACATGCAAGCATAGTTTTAAACCAAACATTAGACTGTGATCCTAAAAATAGAAGTTAAACTCTTCTTGCCTGCCGAGGGGAGGTTTAACCAACAAGAACTGCTAACTCTTGCATCTGAGCCTAAGACCTCAGCCCCCTTACTTTTAAAGGAGAATAGCAATCCACTGGTCTTAGGAGCCATTCATCTTGGTGCAAGTCCAAGTAAAAGTAATGGACTTCCCATTAATCCTCAACACCTCTATATTCTTGACCCTGGCTACCCTCTCTATACCCATCCTACTCCCCCTCCTATCCAAAAACTACCTAAACTCTCCAACAACCATCATACACACTGTTAAAACTTCCTTCATAGTTAGTTTAATTCCCATAATCCTCTCCATCTACTTAAAGATGGAAAATACCACTTTCTATTGAGAATGAAAATTTATTGCGAACTTCAAAATCCCTTTTAGCCTTAAAATAGACCAATACTCCTTAACGTTTTTTCCTATTGCACTATTCGTAACATGATCTATTCTTCAATTTACAACATGATATATAGCCTCAGAACCCCACACCACAAAATTCTCTCTTTACCTTCTAATCTTTCTCATTGCAATACTCATCCTAATCATCGCTAATAACATATTGTCATTTTTTGCAATGATCTAGGGACTTTCCCTCTATTCATCATTAATTTTTGTTTTTAAATTTTTTAACAAAAATTTCAAATTTTACAAACTTTCCATTCCCCTAATTTTCCAATTCAGACATTTGCATCATCAATTTGTTAAATTTTTTTAACACACTTTAATCTACCCCATCATTTCCTTTCATCATTCATTTGTTCATTTGTTTGTTTACACTTTAATCTACCCCATCATTTCCTTTCACCCTCTTACCTCCCCAATTAATCGCCCCCACTACTCTAACTAATATTCCACCCACATACACCTTTAACAGTTGGTCCCAAACTTTTTCCAACCCTTCAGAAAAAAAGGAATCAAACCTTTATCACCAACTCCCAAAGCTGGCATTTTCATTAAACTATTCTCTGAACCACACCTCCTTAAACCGCCCGAATTGCCCCACGAGACAACCCTCGTACAAGTTCTAGCACAACAAACAACGTCAGCAACAGACCCCAGCCCGCAATTAAAAATTGTCCCACCCCCCAAGAATAAAACATAGCCGCTCCCTCAAAATCCAACCGAATAGATAAAACACCCCCACTATCCACCGTATTTATCCCCAACCACTCTATCTCAGATAGCCCTATAATAAACACCCCACCCCCCAACACTAAAACTAACCCAGCACCATACCCAACAACCTGCCAGTCCCCTCAGGTCTCAGGAAATGGATCTGCTGCCAATGAAACCGAATACACAAAACCCACTAACATCCCACCTAAATATACCAGAAATAACACTAGTGATACAAAAGACACCCCCAAACTCATTAACCATCCACACCCTACAATAGACGCCAACATTAACCCCACTACTGCATAGTATGGAGAAGGATTGGAAGCAACTGCTAGTCCTCCCAAAATAAAACTAACACTTAAAAATAGTATAAAGTACGTCATAACAATTCCTGCTTGGCCTCTATCCAAGACCTTTGGCCTGAAAAACCATCGTTGTAATTTCAACTACAAGAACATAAACCTTAACAAACCCGCCCACAACACTACAATCCTGCCCCTTTCTACTCTTCTAACTTCTCAACAACACATTTTTGTTATCCACTAGAACTACTTCTCACCACTAAACAAATCCTAAATCAATATCAACTATTACTACAACTAAAACAAGCCCCAATAATAATCACTATGCCTATAACAGCCTTAGTCCTTGTAGCTTACAATAAAGCATAACACTGAAGATGTTAAGACGGCTATTACACATACCCAAGGACAAAAAAGACTTAGTCCTAACCTTACAGTTAGTTCTTGCCAAATATATACATGCAAGTATCCGCATCCCAGTGAAAATGCCCTCAGCACCTTAAAAAGACAGCAGGAGCAGGCATCAGGCACACCACTCCAATTGTAGCCCAAAACGCCTTGCCTAGCCACACCCCCACGGGTTTTCAGCAGTAATTAATATTAAGCAATAAGTGTAAACTTGACTTAGTTAAAGCAACTTACCAGGCTTGGTAAATCTTGTGCCAGCCACCGCGGTCACACAAGAAACCCAAATTAACTTTATACGGCGTAAAGAGTGGTTTTTCATTATCACTTCAACTAAGACTGAAATGTAACCAAGCTGTTATAAGCACAAGATGCATCCAATACTCCCATAGAAATGATCTTAGCTTCATGATCAACAAAACTCCACGAAAGCCAGGACACAAACTGGGATTAGATCCCCCACTATGCCTGGCCCTAAATCCTGATGCTTTCACCACTTAAGCATCCGCCTGAGAACTACGAGCACAAACGCTTAAAACTCTAAGGACTTGGCGGTGCTCCAAACCCACCTAGAGGAACCTGTTCTATAACCGAGAACCCACGATACACCCAACCATCCCTTGCCAAATCAGCCTATATACCGCCGTCGTCAGCCCACCCCTAAACTGAGGGTTTAACAGAGGGCACAACAGCAACATCCCACTAATAAGACAGGTTAAGGTATAGCTCATGAGATGGTAGAAATGGGTTACATTTTCTAACATAGAATACCTCACGACAAGGAGTGTGAAATCACTCCTAAAAGGCGGATTTAGCAGTAAAGCAGGATAATAATGCCTCCTTTAAGCTGGCTCTGAAGCACGTACATACCGCCCGTCACCCTCCTCACAAGCTAGGATTAATTTTATTTATAATAAACCCCTAAGCTAGAGATGAGGCAAGTCGTAACAAGGTAAGTGTACCGGAAGGTGCACTTAGTCTACCAAGACGTAGCTATAACTAAAGCATTCAGTTTACACCTGAAAGATATCTGTTCCATATCAGATCGCCTTGAAGCCTAACTCTAGCTCTTCTACCAGATTACATAGAAACTAAGTTAATACTACCCATTAAATCAAAACATTCTCTCACTCAACCTAGTCTAGGCGATAGAAAGGTAAACTCAAGACGCAATAGAGATCATGTACCGTAAGGGAAGGATGAAATAGTAATGACAAACCAAGCAATAAATAGCAAAGACCAACCCTTGTACCTTTTGCATCATGATTTAGCGAGAACTACCCAAGCAAAACGCCAATTTAAGCTTGCTTTCCCGAAACCCAAGCGAGCTACTTACGAGCAGCTATCTACTGAGCAAACCCGTCTCTGTTGCAAAAGAGTGGGAAGACTCGTTAGTAGTGGCGAAAAGCCAATCGAGCTGGGTGATAGCTGGTTGCCTATGAAATGAATCTTAGTTCCCTCTTAATTCACCTCCCAGGACTACACTCAACCCACATGAAGCGAATTAAGGGCTATTTAAAGGAGGTACAGCTCCTTTAAAAAAGAATACACTCTCCCCTAGCAGATAAATTTAATTACAGCTTAATTGTGGGCCTTCAAGCAGCCACCATTAAAGAATGCGTCAAAGCTCCTCACCTAAAAAAATCTAAACTTCCTCATGACTCCCTCTTCCCCAATAGGCCAACTTTTATTAAATAAGAGAATTTATGCTAAAATAAGTAACTAGGGATCCCCTCTATGGTGCAAGCTTACATTACAACATTATTAACAATCCACAGGATATTTTTTAACCTTAACAAGACCTTATACCCAAAACTCTGTTAACCCACCTATGGAGTGCCCCCAAAGACGATTAAAATCTGTAAAAGGAACTAGGCAAATCCAAGGCCCGACTGTTTACCAAAAACATAGCCTTTAGCAAACCAAGTATTAAAGGTGAAGCCTGCCCAGTGACAATACGTTCAACGGTCGCGGTATCCTAATCGTGCAAAGGTAGCGCAATCAATTGTCCCATAAATCGGCACTTGTATGAATGGCTTAACGAGGTCTTAGCTGTCTCCTACAGATAATTAGTGAAATTGATCTTCCCGTGCAAAAGCAGGAATAACCCCATAAGACAAGAAGACCCTGTGGAACTTTGAAATCTGCTACCACTCCCATAAACAATACTCACCCACAGGGCCTACTCCACCGGGATTTTGCTGGTGGGCATTTTTTGGTTGCGGCGACCTTGGAGACAAACTTAACCTCCAAATATCAGACAATCCATCTTAACCAAGAACTACCCATCAACGTGCTAATAGTAACCAGACCCAATATAATTGATTAATGAACCTAGTTACCCCAGGGATAACAGCGCAATCTCCTTCAAGAGCCCACATCGACAAGGAGGTTTACGACCTCGATGTTGGATCAGGACATCCTAGTGGTGCAACCGCTACCAAGGGTTCGTTTGTTCAACGATTAACCGTCCTACGTGATCTTAGTTCAGACCGGAGTAATCCAGGTCGGTTTCTATCTATGTTACAACTCCTTCTAGTACGAAAGGATCGAAGAAGTAAGGCCTATGCCACAAGCACGCCTTCGCACCCAGTAATGAACCCAACTAAATTACTAAGAGCTCCACCATAACCCCCTCCTAGAAAAGGACTGCTAGCGTGGCAGAGCTTGGCAAATGCAGAAGGTTTAAGCCCTTTACCCAGAGGTTCAAATCCTCTCCCTAGCTCCAACGCAAACCACATGACAATTCACTTAACCCTCACTTACTTTATTATATCAATATCCTGTGCTCTCTCCATCCTCATCGCCGTAGCATTTCTTACCCTAGTTGAACGTAAGATTCTAAGTTATATGCAAACCCGAAAAGGGTCTAATATTGTAGGACCATTTGGTCTCTTACAACCTATAGCAGATGGAGTAAAGCTATTCATTAAAGAACCAATTCGTCCATCAACTTCATCCCCTTACTTATATCTACTCCTATCTTAGCCCTTCTCCTAGCAATTACAATCTGAACACCACTTCCCCTACCCTTTCCCCTTACTGACCTAAACCTTGGCATACTCTTCCTTCTAGCTCTATCTAGCTTGGCAGTCTACTCAATTCTATGATCAGGGTGAGCCTCTAACTCAAAATATGCCTTAATCGGTGCCCTCCGAGCAGTCGCACAAACTATCTCTTACGAACTTACCCTGGCCATTATTCTCCTATCCGTAATTATCCTTAGTGGTAACTACACCCTCAATACCCTAGCTACAACTCAAGAACCTCTCTACCTCATTTTGTCCTCCTGGCCCTTAGCAATAATATGATATATCTCCACTCTTGCCGAAACAAACCGCCCTCCATTTGACCTGACAGAAGGAGAATCTGAACTAGTCTCAGGGTTCAACGTTGAATATGCTGCAGGGCCATTCGCCTTGTTTTTTCTTGCCGAATATGCTAATATTATACTAATAAATGCACTCACAACCATTCTATTCCTAAACCCCAGCTCACTTAATCTCCCTCAAGAACTCATTCCCCCTACTTTAGCTACAAAACCCCTCCTCCTTTCCGCAGGATTCTTATGAATCCGCGCCTCTTACCCTCAATTCCGATATGATCAACTCATACATTTGCTTTGAAAAAACTTCTTACCCCTAACATTAGTCTTATGCCTATGGCATACCAGCCTTCCTATCTCCTATGCAGGCCTACCCCCCTACCTAAGACACTCAAGGAAATGTGCCTGAATCCAAAAGGGTTACTATGATAAAGTAAACATAGAGGTATACCAATCCTCTCATTTCCTAATTTTAGAAAAGTAGGAATCAAACCTACACTAAAGGAATCAAAATCCTCTATACTCCCTCTATATTATTTTCTAGTAAGGTCAGCTAATTAAGCAATCGGGCCTATACCCAGAAAATGATGGTTTAACGCTACCTTAAACCCCAAACCGTAAACCCTACAACCTAAACCCTAACTCTTGTTAACCTTAACCCTAACCCTAACCCTAACATCTCATAGCAGAGGGAGGGAGGGGCCTGATTCCTCATCAGATATATCAACAGTCAAAAGCCTGTAAGCTCAGCTCTTGCCTTTTCAGGGCTTCACACCGTCAGCACTGGAGGGAGGGAGGGGCCCGACTGCTCATCACAGGTATCATGCAAGTCAAAAGCCTGAAAAGTCTCCTAGAATGCATAAATCATTAACCATTTCAGTCTCTGACAATTGGTCCACACAGTAACTGCAAGCTATGCCCAAAGCCTGTTCCCTAACCTTAGAAGAGAGACTGCAACCCTCGAGATGTTGGAGGCTCGAGGCATGGTCCGTGACACTAATCATGGCTATAACTTATAACTTCTTGGAGTATGGGGACTTCCCTCCTTCACCCCCAGCAGATCAAGGCCACCACTTCAACTGACAGACATGGAAGCATCGCTGGACCCCGTGGGCGGTGACTGTATACATCTGTCCACTCTCAGCTTTTCTTTCTCTTACTCTCCCTTGCTCTTATCCTGCCTTTCTCTCCCCTATGCATTTTCTTTCCCCCCCCAAAGGTTATCTCTGTGTCACATTGTGGTATGACAGCACTCAAACTGCTCACATGCCTGTTGATACAGAATTGTTAAAATAAACCTTGCCAGTATATGTTTTCAGACACCGATTATTTAGTGTCGTTTCACTTTAATCCACCCCAAGGGAATTATTAATAAAAACCTGAGTTACCCCCTCTCCCCTTTTCCTGGGGCGGGTTGCAACACCAATCAGCACTGACTCCGCCCAGTAGGCGGAGCCAGTGACGCAGAACAATCAACACGGACTCCACCTCTTGACTCCACCCAGTGGGCGGGGCCAGTGCTCTATAGAAGCAGAGTACATACTGGACGGCAGTGGGTATTCTGCCAGACACGCAACAGAACAGCAACAGCAAAAGCAGAGACCCAAGAGAAAAAGCAAAAGATTCTGACAGCGGTGGGCACTGAATCGGGTTTATAGCCCGAGAGGGGTTTACTGGACACCACTGCGTTCCTGGAATGGGGTAAACCCGCGATAGTTAGATCGCGCATTGAGACAGATTCTGACTAACCCTAACCCTAACGCCAACCCTAACCCCTAACCCCTACCCTAACCCTAACCTTAACCCTAACCCGAACCCTAAAGCATTCGCTTTTTTAGGATTAGGGTCAGGGAATCGGGTTTGCACATAGCTTGCAGTCTCTTTTTTAAGGGTAGGTTCAGAGAAAAGGGTTTGCGTATAGCTTGCAGTCTCTTTTTTAAGGTTAGGGTTAGGTAACAGGGTTTGCGCATAGTTTGCAGTCTCTTTTTTAAGGTTAGGGTTAGGGAAGAGGGTTTGCGCATAACTTGCAGTCTCGTTTTTAGGGTTAGGGTTAGGGAAAAGGGTTTGCGCATAGCTTGCATTCTCACTTTTAAGGTTAGGGTTAGGGAACAGGGTTTGCGCATAGCTTGCAGTCTCTTGGTTAGGGTTAGGGAACAGGGTTTGTGCATAGCTCCCAGTCTCTCTTTTAATGTTGGGGTTAGGGGTCAGTGCTCTATAGAAGTAGAGTACATACTGGACGGCGGTGGGTATTCTGCCAGACACGCAACTGAACAGCAACAGCAAAAGCAGAGACCCAAGAGAAAAAGCACAAGATTCTGACAGCGGTGGGCAATGAATCGGGCTTATAGCCTGAGAGGGGCTTATTGGGCACCGCTGCGTGTCCAGAATGGGCTAAAACCGCGATTGTTAGATCGCGCACTGAGACAAATTCTTCCTAACCCTAACCCTTACCCATACCCCTAACCCTAACCCTAACCCTAACAGTAACCCTGTCTTTTGCTAACCGAAAACCTAACCCTAACCCTAACTTTTGCTAACTCTAACTCTAACCCTAAATTTCCTAACCCTAACCCTTTCTAACCCTAACCCTAACTCAAAACCTAACCCTAACCCTAACCCTAACCCTAACCTTAAACCCTAACCCTAACCCCAACCCTAACACTAAACCCTAAACCAAAAGGAAACTTCCTTTGCTATGCCTACTGGGCGGAGTCAGTGCTGATTGGTGTTACAACCCGCCCCAGGAAAAGGGGAGAGGGGGTAACTCAGGTTTTTATTAAAAATTCCCTTGGGGTGGATTAAAGTGAAACGACACTAAATAATCGGTGTCTGAAAACATATACTGGCAAGGTTTATTTTAACAATTCTGTATCAACAGGCATGCTAGCAGTTTGGGAGTTGGGCTATCGGTTGGGAGGCATGGCTGAAAACAGGAAACAACAGCCCTAATTCCCAGGAAAGAAAGCCTGGAAGCTTTGGCTTTGTGGTGCAGTTGGTGGGCCACACTGGGCACTCCATGGGCAGGTAGCAAGAGTTTTCTGGATCTGGGAGTCAATCTGGGGGCCTCGGAGTGTTTGAGGGGAAGTTGGGAGTGTCCTGTGGGACCAGGATGGGATTTGAGGGCTCCTGGAGGGGCTGGGACGGGTGTATATGCGGGCATCGTCTAGTATTGATGGGGGTAATCAGTGAGCTGACTGTTTCATAATCATCCAAATTTTAACATACAATATGATTATTAGAATAAAAAGCAAAAAGGTGATATCAACAAAACAGTAACAGGGTGAAGCTCTTGGTTGAAGACTGGTTTCTTCTTTTTCTCCAGTGATTTTAATTCTTTTTTGTCTGGGTTTTAATCCCATCTTTGGCATTTTACTGCGAAAATTTTGTCCCCATATCCATTGGAAATTGTATTAACTGTTGATGAGAACAAAGTGGAATCCCAAGGTATGTGATATATTGATAGGATTTCACTGGTTGGCTTTTAATTTGTCCAGGTTTATCGCCATAATGCTTCTGCTCTTTAACCACTTGAATCAGAATGAATTGAGTTGTTTTCTGGGTCAGGTTCTCTTTTTGAGTCCAAGGGTTTTTA